>NC_056737.1:515182902-515197902 GCF_019279795.1 Protopterus annectens | reverse complement strand
CGGACTTATAAAACTGACTTTTATTTGGTAAGCGCTTTCACTGGCAATAATATGCCAGATTCTTCAGACCATAAACCAAGTTTAAAATACTTTTTCAGACACACAACCTTTACTTTTATACATCATGTTGAATCAATCAAACAATCAATTTATTACTTACATATGCAACAATAAATTGTTTAAATTTCTATGACCAAATGTTTAAACTGCTGAACCAAGACTTTATGTTATAGTGGATGTTCAACCCCCTTTTTACCCCTAAAGATTAGGTTTTCCACAAACCTAAGCTTCTTGTTGTTAAAAATACCGACCTCTACCTAAAATGGCCGTACAGTGAAAGCTTAACTTTGTATAAAAAAAAAAAATATATATATATATATATATATATATATATATATATATATATATATTATATGTAGTGTAAACATATTTCTTGTGATTTCTGTGTCTGCTCCCCATAGTTTAAAGTGTTTTATGGCTCTACAGCTGTAAATCGCTTCTGGAACAGGTCAGACGCCTTCCTCGTGAGCTACTACTGCATCATAATAATAAGGGTGAACGGGAGTTGTATGCTGTCTTTTTCTGCCAACTTATATCCGTAAACCCACTCTAAATGAAGCTTTACTAGAGGACACTAAAAAATATGTACATTGAAAGAAACCCACTCTAAATGATGTTGTAGTAAAAGGACGCTGTGTAAAATATATAACTGGAAGCCTGTCTCTTTCTTAAGGTGGAATTAAGGTCCCACTACGAGCTTCACAGCTCTATTATCGGCTTAGCCAATATTCTCCCTCAGTTTGTGTATAAAAGGATTACTCTTAGACTTAGATATTGTTCTGCATATGTTGTTGCACTAACTTGAAATTTTAGGTTGTGTCTGTGTTTTTACTATGTCCAGATACCCATTCTAAATGATTTTGCTAACAGAACGCTAACTAAATTTGTATAATTGATTGCCTTCTTTTTCTTAAGGTAGACATAAGGCCCTACTGCGAGCGTTACAGCTCAGTTATCGGCTTAGCTAATTGTCTCCCTTTGTGTTGAGTTCATAAGGTCTATACTGTGTCCTGGATATTGTTCTGCATATTATATTGTAGTAATTAGAATATTTGGTAGTGACTGTGTTACTTTCTCCTTGCTCATTGATAAATGTAGTTTTACATTACTGCTGTGTAACCCTCTCCTGCCAAAGGAATAGGGTCTCTGATACAAAGCTGAGCTAAATGTGAATGTTGTCTTCAAGAATTGCAACCCAAACTGCTTAAACTGTACTACTTCCAGCCTTTACCTGCTTCTTTATACTTATACTCCCTTATGGACTCTCTCCCTCTACTGTCTAGCTCTATCTACATCTAACTCCATTCAACTTTTGTGCTTCCTAACACCATCCTTTTCTCTCTATATATCACTCCCTATCTGGTTTCCTCTCTCCCTCCCCTTTCCATCTATCGACAACTTTACCTAACCAAGTGTTGTCTCTCTCTCTTCCACAGTAATCCATCCCGGGTGTTCCCTCCCTGCCTCAAAGCAATAAGGAAAACTCCAGCCACCTTCTGAAGACACCCAAACTCTGCCAGCCTGCCTGGTAATCAGAACACTGGTGCTGAAATGTCCCCCCAACAGATTGTATTAAATGTATGTTGCTCAGTACTATTTATACATTGCCTTGTTGTAATACGTATTGTGGTAGTCTGGCCTCCGGTTCATGCGTTCTAGCAGCCTGCCATAGACCATATGCCCTCTCCCCCTCCTGTTTTCCGTAACTAAGAATATATTTACAGACAGGTTTAGACTCTCCTTGCTGCTTGCTTCCTCCCTCTACCACTAAGTAGCAGCATCAACCTAACTAAACCCCACTTGTACACTTTATTCCTGATAAGTTAATTTTCTACTAAAGAGACTGCTGAATTCATCATTCTGCAACTGTATATATCCTTTACCTTTATGCTAAATGTCCCTCAGTAAAGGTCAGCCTGTACTACCTCTCCTTAAACTTCAGAATATACCCTCTTTCTACAGCCATTTATCTGTTCTTCACTGATATTTTTTCTGCTGTACTCACCTCACCTCACCTCTTCTGCTCCATCCCACTCCGTTCGACCTTCGGACTCACTCCGCTCCCCTACCCTGCCCCCAATCCTTACCTTCCCCCAACACTCCTACCTTTATTCCTCCTTGACCCCTCCCCAACCTATTCACCCAGTAGCTGCTCCCCCACCAATCCCCTCTCTTCTACTTCCCTTTTCACACTCTTCCATCTGCACACCACCCTTATAATTACAATCCCCTCCTCTTTTTTTGCAGTCCCATATTACTCCCACACTAAGATCCTATTAAAACCTTCAGTACTTTCTAATACCTCCCTTCCTATTCAACCTTCTCCTTACTCCTACATCATTCTTTCTCCCTTTTACCCAATATGCTCTTATCAAGGCATCATACCCTCCTAGTACCCTGCCTTCTCTCCCTTATCCTAATTCCTCTTTATTTTGCTAGCTCATACAACTCTAATACTTGCCCAGAATTACCCACTAAAACAACCAGCATACAGACACACCCTCACAATCAATCCTACTCCCATTTCCAGTCCATCTCCTCATCTCTCATCCAGCCTAACTAACACTCTTCACTTATTCCACCCTAAAATTCTCTCCTTTAAACTTAAGACATTGTCGCCAACTCTAACCTTAAAACCATCAATTCTCATACCTAGTAAACCCAAATGGCTAAAGGATAATACTTTTAATAACTTAGTCCAAGCTGGTGATATTCATCCTAACCCTGGTCCTACCCCGTCCTACACCAACAACCACCTTCTATCATCCACCTCCTACCACAACACCCCAAAGCATTTTACTTTAAATGCACAAAGTCTCAACAACAAAATTCACCAATTTCAAGCTTGGTTGTCATAACCAACCTGACATCTTAGCCATCTCTGAAACATGGCTTAAACCCTCCATTTCTGACTCTGAGATCCTACCCCCAGGATTTCATGCTCTCAGAAGTGATCGTCTTAACAAAAAAGGTGGCAACTCTGCCCTAGTCTTCTCTAACCTCCTCACCATAATTCCCCTCCAAATTCCAATTCCCCAATTCCAGAATACGGAACTAACTGCTGGACTACTAAAATTAAATAAACACAAACATATCTGTATTATTGCCCTATATATCACACCTGGTAATAATATCTCTACACTCGAAGAAATTCTCTTATGGGCTTCTACTAGAATTCACTATGAAACATACATTCTAGGAGATGTAAATATTGATTGGTACAAAATCAATTGCCACTCTCCCTCCCTATTAACCTCTACAACTTCTCTCAGTTAATCCTCCCCATCAGCCAACCAAACAAAACAAATCCACCCAGATCCACGTTAGACTGGATCCTAGTCTCAGATACAACTAAAATAACTAACTCTGGCACTATTCCTGATACCATTAGCGACCACCTTCCAGCCTTAATACATCGCTCAACCAGGTCTACCCCACGCCAGCATCAATATATCCACACTCACCACCTCATTAACTTCAACCCCACTGCTTTCTCAAACATTTTTAAACAGATGAACTGGCAAATTCTAAACACCCTTCCGCTTGACAGAGCTATAGAATACTTCAACTCTGTCTTCTTAGATACCCTAAACTCCCTTTCCCCTCTAAGACACAAAAGGATAAAAGCCAAAACAGTTCCTTGGCTATCCAAAGAAACAAAAAAAAAAATCATGCGCCAAAGAGATAAATTATGGAAACTTTACCAAAATAATAAGCTGCCCACTACACTCCTCCAATATCAACAGCTATGTAACCTTACAAAAAAACCAATCACCAAGGACAAAAAGTACTACTACATCAAACTCCAGTCCAAAAATAATAATAAAAATCCCAAACTTTTCTGGAATTCAATAAATTCTCTTCTCAATCCAAGCTCCAAGAATAACCCCTGTCCTGACCCAAGTAAATCTGATCTTGAACTAAGCTCCGAATTTAACTCATTTTTCATAGAAACCATTTTGAACCTCACCAAGACATTTCCTAACAATAACCCAACTTCCTTACACTCACCACTTTTCAACTCACCTAGCTGCCCCCCTCAATATTTGAGCTCAAACCCATCTCCACTAACTTTATACATAAACTTTTGTCCAAACTTAAACCTTGCTTTAATGCTCCTTACAATATCCCTTCCTCATTCCTGAAATGTGCTGCTGATGGTATTGCTCTTCCTATCAGCATCATTATTAACATATCCATAAAGGAATCATATGTCCCTAAACTCTGGAGCTCAGCCTATATTCTACCACTTCAAAAAGGAGGCAAAAACACCACCATCTCAAACTTTCACCCAATCGCTCTGCTCTCAGAATCTCCAAAATCCTAGAAAAATGCATCCACCTCCAACTCATACCTTTTCTGACTCTAAACAACCTTCTCACACCCACCCAACATGGCTTCCGCCCAGGCCATAGCACTATTACCGCTCTACTCTTTCCTTGAAACTATCAACCAAGCCCGAGATTCAGGACACTTAGTTTCTACCATTTTACTTGATTTGTCCAAAGCTTTCGATAATGTATCCCACAAGCACCTTCTCTTTCAATTCGCCAACCTCCATCTCTCACCCAACACTATATCCTGGTTCTCCAGTTATCTGTCCGATAGATCACAGCAGTCAAATGGAAGAACTCCATCTCTTCCTTCCTTTCCACCCCAACTGGATTACCACAGGGATCTATTCTCGGCCCCATGCTTTTTAATATCTTCATCAATAACTTTCACTCTGCTATTCCTGCACCAAAATCATTCAATACGCAGACGATTCTACCTTAGTCTACTCTGCCTCAAACCTCGCTGAACTTCTAAACAAAACCCAAATTGCATTTTCAACAACTGAAAACTGGATGTGCCAAAACCACCTCTCTCTAAATGCTAATAAATCAAAGATTCTACTATTCCCGCCTACAAAGTCCTTCTCCTATGACAAAAACAACTTCAGAGTCTATAGCCATACCAATTCACCTACAGAAGTAGTTCTCTCTGCTAAACTACTTGGTATTACCATTGATGAACACCTCAAATTTGATATACAAATATCAAGAAAACCCACCAAAAGCTAGGCATGCTGTACAGGAACAATCGCTTTCTCTCCAACTCTACTAGGCATACTCTGGCCACAACTTATCTTCTCCTAACCAATCTGCCCTCCACTATCACCTTCAAACTAGAAACCTGCTATAACAAAATCTCTAAATTCGCCACTAACTCCAAAAACTATACCTATCACTGCCTCACCCTACAATCCCTGAATTGGCTCGAACTCCCTAACTACCTAGACTATCTCCAACTCACCTCTGCTCACAGAATCATATTTCACCCAACTAAATGTCCTGCCCTATCAAATCTCCTTCCCCCCTACATACCCAAAAGAACACTAAGATCTAAACATCAGAATCTAATAGCTATCGATAAACCTAAACATACTGCTGGCCAACTTCTTCTCTCTTACTCACTTGGCAAAAAATGCCAAATTCTGAAAACTTTAAAAAACTGATTTTCAAACACCTGTCCTCTAAGCAAAAATGTACCTGCCTTCACCCTACCTAATCCAAGTTAAACCTTCTGCTCCCAGTGTGTCCTCTCTCTTTCTTCTGGGCTTTCTATGCTTTCAATAACACCTATAGCTACTCTGACTAAACTCAACCTTGTAAATAGTGTAAATAGCATCCATGTTTAATTGTGCGTATGCAGAGTGTATTCTCTATGTCTTTTATCTGTTGTCTCTCCGTCTGCTCATGTTCATACATATATTGTTATCAAACTCCACACATTAGAGTGCTCCTTAAATGAAATTGTAAAATCCTGAACTCTGTTAAATCCCATGACTCCAAATGTGTTAACTCTTACTTTTGTATAATGTATCTGTTATACCTGTGTACCACTTGTATTGTAAATGTATTATGCAACTTGGAGCTTTTCTCCTCAGGCCTCCACTGAAATGGGTCATTTCGGCCCAGTGGAATTCCCCGGTAATCAAACTGGAAATAAATAAATAAATAAATAAATAAATAAATAATACTGTGACACAGGAAGCATGCCCCTTGGATCATCAGTATGGTGAGCTTTATCCTCGCACCTCATTTGGTTATAGATATAGGCAAAGGAAAGTTTGAACTGGAAAAACACTGGTCTGATGAAGTCTATGGATGACTAGCGGAAGAATTTAACTGATTTTACACTAAATATTTTTTGTGATTTGAACAACTGATTTTCACCAGTGTTTTTCTAGCTTGTGCTTCCCATCTCTGGTCCTTGGTCTTACTTGTTTTTTTGGTCATAAAGGAAAGTTTGAGGTTAAATAAAAATAAGAATTAAATAAGCAACTAATGTGGCAGTTGTCTTAGAGGGTTAAGGAGCTGTTAATGAGTTGTTTACTGTGGTCCAGAGATGCAAGGTTTGATTCCCGCAGCCTCCATTGCCTGACTGAGGGACTCAGAGCAAGTCACTTAACCAGCCATTATTCCTGGTTGCATCACCTATTCTTAAGTCACATTTTTTCAAACACAATAGTTTAAGCTAGCATTTGTGCTTTACTGTTTTATTCACAATGGGTGAGAACCTCATACTCACTTAATAATGAGTTCTGTGTGGTCCAACTTTGGTTCCCTTTAGAGAAAGAGCACAACAGGCAATGCCCTACCTACCAGTGATTACTTTTTTTCCCAAGGTGCAGCCAGAGAAAAGTAAGACAAATAAAATAAAGGAGGTGTAAGGGTAACACTCACCATACTGGTGTTGTTAGGGGGCATGCTTCCTGTGGGAAACACTTCATTCTTGTCAGAGTAACTTTCAATGTGACAAGTTTGAATACATGCATTATGAGAATGTGTCATTTACAGGTGATAACTGAGTTCATGTGATACAAGCACTGATGACTTGGGGAAATTCAGAAGACCCATTCTGGTACCTCTAGTAGACAGTCAGGTGAAAAGTACATTATCATATTTATTTATTTATTTATTTGACATTTGTTGACCAGGTTAGTCCGACTGAGCTGATGCCCATTTTCAGCAGAGGCCCTGGGAAAAAAGCTCCACAATTAACTCATATGCAAAGTATATTACAATATTTAAAAGTTAGTTCCTAGTTAACAACTTCTAATGCTGAGGCACTAAAGATTTATAGAAATATACAGTCACTATCAAGAAACAGACTTACAAAGGTTGTAGCTACATAGCAACATCAAAAAAGGAACTGACACAAAGCAATATTAACCTCAAGATATTTTGTTAAACAGTTTAGACATTGTTATATTTGTATAGAAATTGCAAGTAGGTAGGCAATGCTATTTACAAGTCAGTTCCAACAGTTAAGGTTGTTGAATAGGGATGATAGAGAAAAAGTGTGTGTGTGTGGGGGGGTAGACAGTTCAGGAAGGGGAGTGCAATGGCACGGCAAGGTGCAAATAGTTTAGACATTATCATATTTGAATAGAGACTGTTAGTACGTAGTCAAAGCTATTTACAAGTCAGTTGCAATGGCTAAGGCTGTTGAGTGGAGGTGAGAGAGAAAAAAGGGGGAGAGGAGGGAAGGAAGAAAAAGGTGGACAGTTAAGGAGGGTGAATGTAATGGCAGGTCCAGGTTCTTCTTAGAAACTTTTTAGTTACAACTTTGAATTGTTGGGTTGCTTAATACTTCGAATATCTAGGGGAAGTTTTTTCCAAGAGCGGGCAGGGAAGAAACTATAAAGGTTTTGTCTTATTTTCTTTTTAGGTTTGTAAATTTGAAGTAGATTTTGTTCAGTCCTTTGGAGAGTCCTGGGAGGGGTGTAGAGAGGGAGAGAGAGATACAAGTGAGGTTATGCTGGGACAGAAATGAGGGCTGATTTAGGATGGAATGAATCATTTGAAGCTGAGAGAGAAGTAGTTGGTGAAGGAATTGTAACCAGTGCAATCTGTTAAGAGAGGGACAGTGGTGAGATTTATATGATTGATTAGCAATGAATCCGGGAATCTTATTACAAGTAGTTTCTAAATTTGTTAAGATGGAGTCCTGAAGGATGGTGAGAATTTGTGAACCATAAAATGGGTTTGGGAGAAGGTAGGTATGGGACAGGGTGATTTTTGGCTTCATTTGACAGGATTTTTTTATTACAATAGCAAAGACTAAGTTTTTGATGTTTTTTTTTTTTTATGCAGTTTGGTATGGAGTATCATGCATATAGTATGATATATATGATATGATATGTAGAGTATAGTATGGAGGTCAAATTTGAGATGGTCATCTATTATGACCCCAAGAAGCTTAGTGTTAGATTAAACTATGATAGGAATGTTGTTGAGAGATGAGATAGTAGATGTGAGGTGGCTATGGGTTTTTGGTAGAAAAAGCAAGAGTTTAGACTTACTTGGATTTAGGATTAGCTTATTCTTAGTAAGCCAATTTTCAATGGATATGAAGGATTTTTGGGTAATGGTATGTAATTCAGACAGGGTGTCAGCAATGGTGACGACTGTCGTGTCACCTGCATATTGTATAATTAATGATTTTGGATGGGAAGTATAAAGTAGATTAGTAAAGATGTTAAAGAGTAATGGGCCAAGAATAGATCCTTGGGGTACTTCCATCTTAATTGGAAGCATAGGGGAGAGTGAAGAGAGCCATTTTACTGATTGCTGTCATTCATTAAGATCAGAGAGTTTTGCCAGCAAGAGGGGGTAGGAGACTGTGTCAAATGCTTTAGAGAGGTCGAGGGAGAGGCAAGACACTAATTTGTTTGAATTTCTATCCAGGGAGATGGTGTTGATAAAGAATAAAAGGGCTGTAGATGTGGTATGTTTTGGGTGAAAGCCATGTTGAGTAGGAGTGAGTACGTTTTCTTGTGGTAGGTAATTGAGGATTTGCTTGTGCGTGCATTTTTCTAATATTTTAGAGAGAGGTGATAAGATTGCTATTGGCCTGAAGTTAGCCAGCTCACTGGAGTCACCTTCTTTGTGAGCTGGTAAGGTAAAGAATTTTTTCCAGATAGAGAGAACTGCAGATTCAGTGATAGAGCAGTTGATAAGTATAGAGATAGGAAGGGCTAGAGAGTTAGCTGCTGTCTGAAGAAAGTGTGGACAAAGGTTATCAACAGAGAAGGAGCAGGGTTTCAGTTTGAGAGGTAGGGATTTTATTTAGCTGGTAGGTACTGGTTTAAGAGAGAAGTAATTAGTGGATTTAGAGGTTGTGGTTATGTCTGGAAGGTTAACGGGTTTAATCTCAGTGTTACTGAGAGTAACCATTTTACTAATGGATTCCATGAAACAGGAGTTAAAGAAGAATCCTGTTTCTTGGGGGGGGGGGTATTACTGAGTAAAGGCCATCTTAATAAGGAATGAACTACAGTTTGCTAAACATATAAATGCATAGCTTTAATTTCAAACATATTGGTAAGACCAGCATTAATGCATTTTACCACTAAAGCCTGGAATCAAAGGCATCGATGTTATGTTGCACAAGGGATATGCCAAAGATTCTGTCGCTTTTGATCTGTTGTCACTTAATATATAAGCAAATGAGAATTAGTCTATTAAAGTATAGTGAAAAACGAAGGATAGACTATGGACAGCAGTAAACTAAATTGTAGAGAATGAAATCAGTTACATAATGTGTCGTGCAATTAGCCAAAGCTCATGGAAAAGTCAGGGAATGCAAATGTAGAAAAATCAGTGACGAGTAAAGAGAAAAGCAGCAACTCTAATAACAACTCAAACAAGGCACAGCTTCTACCTCATAAAGCAACAATGCACAGACTATTTCTTAGTTAGTGGTCCAGCTGAAACTGTATCTTTAAAAAGAGAGAGAGAGAGAGAGAAAAGAAAAGAAAAGAAAAATAAACCACACAGCCACATATCTGCAGATGCAAATGTTACCTTAAAACAGTGCATGATATGAAGGTATTCAAACAGTGTTGAATTATGCTTTAATCCATATAAGATAATGACATTTTAGAAATATAATGCACAACAGTGAAACCATTCAGAAAGATATATGAAGCAACCATTTAGAAACACAAACAACTGCTGCATTAAATATGTTTAATAATACACAGTTGTCATACTACTGTATCACACTTGAAATTGAGAACCTACTGTATATCAAACAAATAGCAACACTGCATAAAAAGGAAGCATCATAGCATGAGCACATAGCTCAGATGGCTTAGAGTATGAAAGAAAAAAACAAGCATCAGTCAAAATGGAGAATACAAATGCACAACAGTGTGATAGTGGGAAGATCGCACCTGTGATGGTTTGTCAACAATGAAATGGGTGGGCAGGCAAGACGGATTCCACATCTCCTACCTAGGGATATGAAGGTAAATTATTTGGTGGGTGGCATGTACCATATACCAAGACAGACATGTCTGACAGGACCTGCTACTATCTCTGGGAGGGAGGATGAGTACAATCTAGTGAGGGAACAAAGTATAGTATTAATCTGTCTGTATGCACAATGTTGACAAAGGAATGCTGAGGCCCACAACAAAAGGTTAGTAGTAAGACACCAGCTATGATGTAGCAGTTACATGGTCTGGTGCAAGCTAGTGTGGGTGGAAGGTCAGGGTTCACTTCCCACACTACTTAATGAAGTAGGAATATTGATTGTTCAGTGGGTGGCATAAACCATTCAGGAACATACATGCTTGGTAAGAACTGGCACTAGATCAAAGAAGTGGCCACTTGGTGTGTCACAAATGTGATGATCTGACTCGATGGAAACCTGAGCAGCTGTATCAGTAAAGGGAACAGGTATCACATATTGTAAAAGTAATTACTTATTAAAATCACTTTCTAAAGCAGTTTGTTTGATATTTTTGGCTTTTCCCGGTTAGGGGTTGCCACAGTGGAACTCCGGTCCGCTAATGATTGGCAGAAGATTTTTTTAATGGTGCCAAGTTGCCAGCCCGATGCCCAACCTTCAGCAGAGGCCACTCGACTGCAGGGTGGACATGCAGACTCCACACAGAAGGCACTCCCACCGAGAATCGAACAGGAGAATCTCTTGCTGTGAGGCAACAACACTACCACTGTACCACCGCGGCCATCACTTTCTAAAGCAGTGAACATGTAAAATTTCCACCACAGGCAAACATTTCCCAGTGAGAAAATGCTAAAAGTAGTCAAAAGTACAGATCATTTGATTGAAGTTTATATGGCAAGCCAGTTTATACAGCACCCAGAAATGTAGAAAATGGTTCCATGGATTATATATACCGAAAAGGTCAAGGCATGTCCAAGATGAGAGTTTGCAGTTTTTGAAAACTTGCCATGATTGCCTACTATATATCCATGCATGTAGGCATTGAGAATAGGAAAAACAGCATCGAAGTTCACAGTCCAAAGATGCCAAACTGTAGCATGTTACATGGATAGGCAATATCCCAGCTGTGGAAAGAAAACAGTGGACATACTAACAATAAAAATCAGTCACAAGTATGAATATCTATTTGTTAACCACATGCAACAATGTTTAATGTTCCCTAGCAGGCCTGTACATACAAAATACACATCAGCAAATAAAAGTTACAGGTGTAAACACCACACTGTGCTATTCATGCACTGCAGAAAATGTTAATATGATGTAAAGCAGAGGTGTAGCTAGGGTGGGGCAAAGGGGGAGGTTGCCCCAGATGCAAAACTTTAAATGGTGCAATCTTCATTACTAACATTCAGTTTCTGAATACCGATAGTTGTAGAAAGCAGTTTTCTCTACAATTAATTTTTATTTTCTGGCATACAGAGAAGTCTGTATAATGTAGTTAGCTGAGAAACAGATTATGCTAAGTTTGAGAGGTAGCTATGGAATCACTGTAATGAAGAATTGGTGAGTCCTAAGGATGACTGTTTATGTAAGCATTTCTGGTGGGAGACAGAATCAAAAACTTTAGATAAGTCTAGGAAGATGGTGGGGACTAGGCTTCAGGCATTCACTGATATTCACTCTATTAAAAAAATCAGCAAAGCAATAATTGTGCTATGATAGGAAAGTAAGCCATGGTGGGCTGAAGACTGAAACTGGCTATATATTAGTTGAGAAGTTGTGTATGAATACATTTTTCTAATATTTTTTATATGGCAGATAAAATTGCAGCTGGTCTATAATTTGAAAGATTTGTATTGATTCCAGCTTTGTGGAGTGGAATTCTGAATGACTTTTTCCGTAGTGAGGGGACTTTTTTCAGATACTGATCAATTTATCAGCATTGAGACTGGATATGAAACATCCCCAGCTGCTGTTTTAATGCATTCATCAGGTAGGTAGTCATGGACAATTGTAGTATTCTTTAATTTTTTAGATTTTTTTATGGTATATGTGGAAAATGGTTTAACGAGAAATGCTGAAGAACGTCATTTGATTCAGTAGAGACATCAAGAGCTTGATTAGTCACCTGGTTGGGTAATGGCAGTTCTAGCTGTTTAAATTCGGTATTGAATTGCTTAGCTGTGGTATCATTTTCTTTCTGTGTGCTTAATGTTGGCTGTGTAGCTTGACCTGGATTTAACAGTTTTTTTGAAAGAGGCCAGAACAGTTTTGGATGATTAGTGTGGGTGCTTTGATTGGTTGAGTAATAGGTTTTCTTTTCTTTGGTGATAATTTATTAGTTTTAAATTTTCTTGGTTGTCTATATGATAGTAAAGTAGAAGTTGCTTTATTTTTTGTCCACACCTTCCCGGCTTTTCTGTTTGTTTCATGAGTTATTTAGTTGCTAAAGATAGTCACCAGTTAGGGTTGGCTTTGACTTTTACTTATCAGAAAAAGGGCTAGTATGTTTAGAATACCTAGGAAGATTTTATTGAACTCGGAGACAGCATCATCTATGGGGAGAGTCTTTTGTGATTCTCAGTTAGTGTATTAAAGAAAGTGTATTCATGAAAAGCTGCAAATTTTCTTACCAGCCTTTAATGATGTGTTTTGGGGATGTTGTTTTGGCACCTTATGGTACAGACTGGTAAGTGATGACAGGCTGTTTGACAGAGGTCCAGGGGATGATATTTTATTTGGACAAGATGTTAGGATCCAGTCAAGGGCTGATTGCCTAGCTATGGCTTTGTTATATCTAATTAGTGTTATTATAATTTAGGTGAACTTGTACAAATGTATATTATTGGTTGGATTTTCTGATTGTATGGTTTGCCAGTCTATATTAACATCACCCCATATTATAGTTTCATGAGGGAATCTTGAAGAGGCCCACCAGAGAATATCTTCCAGTATTTTAGTGCTATTACCTGGCAGTGTGTGTATATCTGTGGGGTTAGCTATACCTCTGATATAAAACACAGACATCAATACATAATAAATACATATTCAGTTATCAAAGTCACAAGTGATTGCAGCACAAGCAATCACAATGAAAACAAAACAATCAAACTTCAAACAAACAAAATCACACTCCATATTCTAAAGACACAAACACTTGACTATTCCCACACCACCTACACATAGACAGTAACACACCACACACCACATACAACAAATGCAATAATAGCTTCTAATGGTTTGTTTTGATTCTCTGTAACTTTATATATACCAACTCTGAGATAAGACAACAGTGGGTACAGGGCATATTCCCAGTCCTCACTGCATAATGATCTTAAACAACACAGAAATGGCACTTTTGGTTCACTGTGCCATTTAGATAGGTTGTGCCTTTGATCAATTGTACCCAACTCAACAAAATTTGACAAGCTGATAATTCAATCACTTAAAAGGCGCCAATAATAAGATATCACATAGGTTCATAGGTTCATATATGTGTACTAGGCTAATGGCCCTGGAACCTTTACAAGCCTAGCCCATAGGATTATCCTGGCATCATGCCACCCAACCTTAGTTCCTAGTGTCTCTGTTGAGTAGAGCAACTGGAGTGATCCCCGGCGTGAATTTTCTATTTCCCATCCACTCATCAATATTTCTCTTGAAGAGGGCTAGTGAGGTGCTCTGCTTGACATGTATGGGAAGTCTATTCCATAGCATGGGCAGTCTCTAGGTTATAAACCTGTCCCTCCTGCATGTTCTGTTGATTGTGGTAATACGTTTAAGGTCTCTGGAGTGTGTGGTGCAGAGGGATTGGGATTTCTTTAGATGTAGCATTTCTAACAAATTTGGATCAGACATGGCTTTGTAAGTCAAGCAGAGATCGTCTCTAAGTAGGCAATATGATACAGAGAATAGTTGGAGTTTTTTGAGTCTGTCCATATGGAACAAGTGTTTAAGGCCTAGGATCCTCTTTGTGAGGTACTTTTGCGGCCTCTCCAATTGTTGCAGTTGTCTAGTGAGGTACATGCCAAATGGGGCATTGTACTTGATGATTGGCCTAATGAGCAAAGAGTAGAGGGAGACAATGACCTCTTTCTTCCAGGATGCAAAACCCTTAGTGCCACATAGAAGAACTTTCTGACCACAGTGGCAACGTGGTGGTCAAAAGAGAGGTTGCTTTCTACCTGTGTTCCCAGATCTTTTATAACACCTTCTGATTTCAGTGGACTACCATCAATGTGGTAATTCAAGGGAACCGGGTTTTCCCCAAAGGGGATGGAGACACATTTTTTGGCATTGAGCTTAAGGCCATGGTTCTGACACCAGTCGTTGGTCTCATTCAGGCCTTTCTGTAGGATGTCAACATCAGTTGGGAAGTTAATAATAGCTTTCAACTTGCAATCATCTGCGAACGTTGTCAGCCAGAGTCCCTTCGTGTTGGCCTGGACATCAGAGAAGTAGATACCAAACAGGAGAGGACTCGGAACCGAATCTTGTGGGACTCCACTCGTGACTGGTCGGCAGTCTGACTTGGAGTCAGCTACTTTCACACTGTGGGTTCTATCTCTGAGCCAGTTTGCAACCCACCTAGTGATATAGGGGTTGATGCCTAGCTTGGTAAGTTTTTCTATGATTCCTGAGTGGGGAATGGTATCAAAGGCCTTGGCCAGACCAAGGTAGGCTGTATGAATCACC
>NC_056737.1:515072902-515177902 GCF_019279795.1 Protopterus annectens | reverse complement strand
ACAGACATGGAAGTGCTCCAAATGCAGGGGGGCCTCAGACTTGGGAACTTGTTGTTGAGATTTCTGGCATTAAGTAGAGTCACATTGATGTGACCTGGCTTTGGATTTGATATGGCAGTCACAGTGGAATTTCCATCAGATGGACTTTGCCTAAAAAGGCTTTATGGAGACAGCAAATGATTAAAAGGGTATGCAGAAATCTACGAATGAGAGGTGTAAGCCGTCCTTTGCAAAGCATCTGGGACTGTCAAGCATCTCATCCCATGCTGACACAAAGTGCTTCGTCCTTGAATGACACTCACTATTTAGCCAATTGTTGAACTCAATTATCTTTTATTTGTACCTTGTGATATGTCCAGAGAAACCTGACATTTCACTGTCTGCATCACCATCAGGGTTTTACATGCCAAATCATTCATGCCCACAATGACTGCCTCCACCTCATAGTCATATTTTTAGGTGTAAGGACCTTATGATCCCTTGAAATGTCAGAGATCCTATAGACTAAAAGGCAACTGACTGTTACCCTAACTTTATCCTGCTTGGTGAGAGGAGAATCAGTGTGTCTGAATATGGAGTCACCAATCACCAAAGCCTTTTTATTTTTAGTGATGTGGTATGGTGGATTTGATGTGATTAAAGAAAAAAAAAAGACTTCAAGTTATTTTTGCAATATTTGGATTTAAAACAGGTTTTAATTTAAATTTCACTTAATATTGAGAGTATAATTTCATTATGTAGCAGTCTATTATAGATAATCTAGATCATCTAGGGACTGCCAGGGACAACACTAAGTAGCCGTAAGCTAGCTTTATGCTGTAGAGCCACAAATGAGCCACAACAAGGGAAACAAGAGGTGAGCAGTGCAGCTCATTTCCCAGTGCACTGTTGGTTAGTACTAATTCCCAACACCAAAACCACCAGGGGCCTGCCATGTATTCTATTATGGTGGGGGATACAAGAAGCACAATACTCCATATGCCCAACACCAGAGACAAAACAGGGAAATGTTGGACAGTATGAAAGAGGAGTATGAGGAAATTGGGGAGGGAGGGTGTCATATAAGATATGGTCATAGGAAAGTGTGCAGGCACATCATATGTATATGCAGAAATGCTTCTTTTGTTACTCGGTAGACACATTTCAGGAAGAAATAAGTAAAGCCATATGAATGATAGTACAATACAAGCATCAGTATAAAAAGCAATAAAGGGTGCCTGAGGTCTACACATAAGAGGACAAGACACTATGAATGAAGATGGACAGTAGTGTTGAATAGATGCTGGGCATCACTAGTAACTAGTGGTTGGATGGAGAAATAGTGATGCAAAGGGCTAGACCAAACACTGGATACAGGAAGCAACAAAAGCGGGAAGATGCTCAGTTACTGGAATATCTGAATGGATGCAACAACTGCTCCATGAAGATTCACCAGTAGGAGGAGAAGTGGAATCCAAATTAGATACACTTTTGGTGCCTACCCTGGTCTTCTCCAGTGAATCTTCCCAAGAAGCATCTCTAAATGGTCCAGCCAGATTATGCAAGAGTGTAGCCTTATGGACCTATTGCAGGAGATAAAAACGGGGGCAGTGTCCAAACCACAATCGTATTGGTTGTCATGCCAACAACCTCACTCTTGGGAGAGTCAGGTGCTACTTCCTATGATAGCTCCACTGCAGGGTATTATGAGTGTTATTTGCTGGAAAAGGCAAAGGAGGAGAAGAAGATATATTCCCATTATCTGCCTCCTTCTGTGCAACGTTGACTCCCTTGGAGATTATTCTGCAGAAAGAGTGACATGGTGAAAGTGCAGTTAGAATGGAAAAGTAATGCTCTACTGCCCCTACAGTGCAATGTAAGTACCCCTACATTATTACTACCCCTACACTACTATGTAACTGTCCTGACAGTGCTACTATCCCTACAGTATTATGTAACTACCCCTATAGTACTACTACTATCACCTCTGCAGTACTATGTAACTACCCTGACAGTACTACTACTACCCCTACAGTACAAAGTAAGTACCACTTACAGTACTACTACCCCTGTAGTACTATGTAACTACCCCAACAATACTACTACTCCTAGAGTACTACTACTACCACCTACAGTACTATGTAACTACCCTGACAGTACTAATACCCCTACAGTACTTTGCAATATGCTAAACATGCACAGCAATATCAGTGGCACAACCTGTGTCACTATGGCTCCAATTACATCTTTTTTCTGGAGGCACTGGAGGTCCTGCCTTCTGCCTACAGTGGCTCCTCTCCTGTAAAGGAATGTTAATACAGATCACAACAGGTTTATCAGGACTACTACCCTAGTGCCTAGGCATAGCTATGGGACTTCATTAAAACAATGACACCATGTTAATAATGGCTATTGGGTGCATGTCAGCAACATAGTATGGTCTGTGCACAATGTAAAACACAGTGGCAATGTTATACCTATCACAGGGAATCAACAACAGTCAGTATTACACTTGTCATCCTTCACCCCTAAACTGTTCTTAAATTCATACTATCAGGAAAACAGGCCCAGTCAAAGGTGTTTTCTAGATAACAATCCCTATGTTATCATTATAACTGCCTACATAACCTAAAACACAGCATGTTTGTGATTTATAGACATTCAACAAGTAACCTACAGAGGTGTACTAAAACAATCAAAGGAAGGTATGCTAAGGAAAGTATGCTATTCTATTTGTGTTAACACTGCATATAAACGAAGCATGCAAAATGTAATAATACAGAGAGAAGAGGTGAGAGAAACACATCATTTAAAAACAATGTCTTGACTCCAAACGTGTAATTACTAAAGCCCTAGGATCCCTTGGGAGCCACCTTCTCCCTGCTGTGCTCAAACCCTCCCAGTTGCCCATCCTGAATAATACTGATCAGCCATTTTTTGCTAACATTTGTTATATAATTTTGTTATGTCCTCCTAAGTGTCCCCTTTTTAAAGAATTGAACAACATGCCTCCATACCACTTCGGTAATAGAACATTAGTAGTATTTCTTACTCCCCCAACATAGGAACACTGTAGCCTGCAGCACTCTGAGAATCGCTACTACTCATAAGAACCATCAATCATAAAGGTACAATGACAGTGCTGTACTCTGCTTATAAAATGGTGACTCAGACATCTGAAGCCTTCAAATAAGCTATCATCCATTAATGTTTTAATGCAACCTTATAATGTCATTTTAGCAACCTGGCGCACATGTACATGGAAGAAAACTTTAGGGACTATCTGCACTAGACGTAATAGACTCTATGTATTGAAAAAGTAGAACATCTGTCCTACCACTTAATACCTTCGAGGAATAACATGACACAAAAACATTCTAGAGAAACACACACTACTTAGATAGATAAGTATCTTTTGTGTTTTGCTGTGTTAAAGATCAGTGCCAAGCTTTCAATATCCATCCATTTTGCAGGTATTTTGAAGACTGTATTACTTTAACTATTCTGTCTATGCCAGTGTGTTCTACCTGCATCATAAATACATTGATATGTGCTATCTGGTAATCTGGTAATCTAATTTATCCCTCTATCCATCATTTCCAGTATCTGCTACATCCAGTTCAGGGTTCGATGAAAGCAACAGCCTACCCTGGGGAGCAAAGGGTATACGGCATGAACCAATCCTGTACAGGATAGTAGTCCATCCATATGCATGTGTGCACACTCACACAAACACACACGCACACACACACGCACACACACACACACACACACACACACACACACACACACACACACACACACACACACACACACACACACACATAGACATACAAGTATAACTAGGGGCACGCTTGAACATTGTCTTTCAGATGTAGGAGCAAGTCAAACAGATCCCTCTGCCAAAACTCATGCAAATACTGGTAGGGCATACAACACAGCGAATAAGGAAAGCTCCATATGTGCTATTATAAGTGAAAACTCTGTGATTATGCTGATAGATCAGGTACTGCTGACCCACATTATGGCCTAGGTGTTAGGAATAGATCCTCATTAGTGTATTGTAAGGTCATGACTACTGTAGGCTCTGGCAACATCTAGTTAAATATATACAGCAGAAATATAAATACATTGTTTAACTTCACAGTCATAAATTATTTATTTTCTACTGATGTGTTGTAGACGGGTTTCAATTCAGTTATACCAACAGGTTCAGAATGTCTAGAAAAGTGTACAGGCATTAGAGATCTGAGTGATAAACTAATGATTTATCTGTTTATTATTGAAATCTCTTCACTGAGTAAACTTCAGAGATGAAAACTAACTCACTGGGCTGCCGGTAGCGCTATGACTTATTACTTTAATCTTGTGCATTAATAACCATATAAACAATGCACATTGTATGTGGTATATGAAGCTCTGTACGTCCAACAGAATGAATAAATTCTACAAGGAAAGCTTATTAAACATAAGCAAATGCAATAGCACAGCGTTTTTCTCATTTTTGAAGTGTACATTTATCCTTTTTATGGATAGCAAAATGTATTGTTGAGTATTTTAACTTCTTATACCAAATATTAAAACATCAAGAACTTAAAGATGAGAGTGTACTGACAGCATTTTTGGAAATAAGCCTTCTGTTTGATCTTACAGTAATGATTAGCACAATGTTTCTGGTAAAGATTATAGAATCGTGCCTACCAAAACAAGAGAAACTGTCAAACTGCATTAGCTATTATCATGTTTCCATGACAACAGCTGGACCTATAAAATATGATTATGAGGACATGCTTTCTAATGTATAAATTAACACTAGGAGAATTCTGCAGCCTTGGTGATTATAGTATGGAGTATTGTGAAGATACAACACAATGTTCATTTGTTTAGGATAAAACAAACTCTTCATTACATTCTGTGAGTCCGAATCCTATAAAATAATAGAAGATGTAAAAGCCCATTGTGCATACAAAATAAAACACTTCTAGAACTGCACATCAAAATTGGTACACACAGCTACTGTTGTTGTTCTTTATTGGTATAGTTAGTTGTGCACAGTTGCTTTGTTTTATTTGTAAGTAGTTTTCGGTTAGTTATTTTAAAATCAGTTATAAATGTTTTTCATAAAAATTAGTGATTACCAGCATACAAAATTGTATTCACGCTTTCTCAATATTTTATACATGACATTTCAATTATGGTACCTTTAAATATCAGAATATGACTCAGAATGAAAATGTTTTGTGTAGAACTGGAACATAGATTAAGTATGAAATATTGTTGCAGGTGATATTTTTTTCTTGATTACATTCTCCCTCACCATATTAAATTAGTATGAGATATAGGATAGGGTTCAGAAATTATTTACACAGAGCACTTGGTTTTTGAACACCAATAAGGGATTAGTTCACAGGAAGTTATTGTACGGCAAGCACATATCTGAGCAGATAACAATGTATGTAAATGAGAGTAGGAACACAGTTCTTCTAATTCAGAAACATCAGAGCTGCCTTGGTTCCATGCTCAGGTGACATGAACAAGTATAATTTGATGCGGAACATGGAAAAATATCAGTGTGCACAGAAAAAATGTTGAGAATCCAGCAAGGCTGGTTCACTTGAACAAACTTTACATATTCCCGGCAGTAATGTGACGTATGCCACAAAAGTGAGTTTCTTGCAACATCAGTAACAGCATCTACAACTTATATACACGACCTGAATAGCAAATCATTGATCATTTCTAAGTGGCAATGAATTACTGAGGTCTATCTCTTACTTGTAAAAGTCACATATGTCATCCTGAAGAATGTGTGGCATAGCTGTACTCTTAACAAGAAACAAATGCATTGCCTTAGGTTTTTTCACCATGGAGACTTTCCAGCATCCAGCAGCACATGCACTTGTAATGTCCCAGTCATTCGCCTAAAGGACTAAACAAGTTCCTTCATATGCTGACACAATGTGTAGTGGATAAAATGTGGTTTCACGGGACACTACAGAAGGAAGCCAGTACTATGCATAGCTTTAATGATCTTTCCAGTTTCCCTTCAGTACTGGACACACGTACACGCACACGCACATGCGCACACGCACACACACACGCACACGCACACACACATGCACACACACACACGCACGCACACACACACACAGCACAACTTGTTCACACAGAGATATCCATGCCAGCAAGAAAAGTTACCATTCTTTGAATTGCTAGGCAACCTTCAATGTAGATGGCCTCAGAATGGTTATATTTAATTAGTATGTTGCCAGTGCATATGATGCAAATTTATGGCACATATCTGAGCTCCATTGCTGCCATCAGCAGGGTGAATTTTCAAGACACAACCAGTTGACTACCCACATCCATTTCTAGAACATTCTTACAATGATGCCTGTTGTGACTCTGGTGCCACTGTGGAATGTGTACTTGTCCTGCTCCTTGAGACTGCAAAGATTAGAGCAGTATGCACCTTACAAGGTTAGCAAAATCTCTGCAGTGTATGTCATTCTACACAATATGATCATCAGAAAGTAATCTGCCCAGGCTATCCTCACACCGCTGGTTTGACCCCAGATGCCAGCATCTTGGCAACTTTTAATCAGGCATAGGAGTGGCAGCAGTGATAAGGAGGAAGGGGAATTCAGGCAGCCCCCCAGTGTATGCTATACCCAGTGCATGTTAGCATGGAAATGTAGCACTGCATACTGTGTTAGCCCTTATGCTTAACAAATAGACAATAACTCAACATCTAGGC
This sequence comes from Protopterus annectens, assembly GCF_019279795.1. Lineage (NCBI taxonomy): Eukaryota > Metazoa > Chordata > Ceratodontiformes > Protopteridae > Protopterus > Protopterus annectens. The sequence continues at coordinate 515,171,166 of NC_056737.1, read as the reverse complement.
TGATATAAACATAACCATGCTACTAAATCTCACCAGTAATGTATCTGTGGTGAAGCAAAGTGGAGTGGCTGCCTCTGTTGCAAGCTGTTAGCAGTCACAGTCTGCATCTCAGAAAAGATGCAGATTAGCACAAGTGCAGTAACAGCATTCACTTTTGCAGCCATTGCTAATAGCCTTGTATAACATGAGTGTTAGTTATTGTAGTGAGCTAATATAAGGTCTTTTTTACAGTTTTATCTGTACAGTTAATATGATTCAGAAAAGGGAACCATACAAATCATTCTCAATATGCTATATTTAGAAACAGCTTTGTTAGTCTTTTATGTTATATTTTATTATAAGGCTTAAGACTTTTAGCTTATAGCCACATATGTCAATTACAAGTTACCTATGTGTGCCTACATGTGCAGCACCTCATTCTGAATGCACGAAAGCACGTATCACGTATTGCTAATATATATTTTTTTTTTTGTGGGAGGGCTGCAGCGGTATAGCTGCATGCACACAACTATACGCAGTATAAATGTGTGACTGTTTCTGAGTTTGTTCAAGTTAATTATGCATATGCATTTCCTGGTGTCTGCCATATAACTGATTAGCTGCGCTCATGCAAGAACACCATTCAATGGCACATTTCTGACATACCTGTTGTATTACATCTACTTGGAGTTTTCTATGTTCTTTTTCCTTGCTCTGCTAAATATCAGACATTCTGTGTTGGACTTGGGCTCATTCATTTTCTAAGGATAAGAATATTGCCTGTAATCTTCTAGAGCAAAGCCACTCAGGTGGCACAGAGGAACAAAGCCATAACTACGGTCCAGGAGATTCAGGTTCAATTAGTGGATTAGGCAATTGGCAGAGTGGCAGGGAAGGATGGCCATGCCTGCCATGGGGGGGAGGGCCCTCATTGATAATGTTCCTTAAGTGAATGTGTGATCCAAAGAAGGGAGTTGCCCTCAGACATAGGCGATGAGTGTGGAGGAGGGGTGGAGAAAGGAATTGGGAGGGCATAAAACCTCCCAGACAAAAGTACAGACAGCTCAGCCCCCAGGAAACCCTTATAATCTCCAACCAGCCCCAGCAATACTGGAGTAAGTCCAGGGGGATGGGTGGAGTAAGTCTAGGGGGATGGGAGAATGACTAGTACACCCAGTATAGATGTGGGGCACTGGGGCTAAGCTAGTAGGATAAGGTCTGAGAAGACCAAAAAAAGAAAAAACAAGAGCTATTCCAAGGAGCTGTCACTCAGGCTCTCTCTACAGCATTCTGGCAATGAAAACTATTTCATGATTACATAAGAATTCACCTTTGGTGGCTTAGATGGGCACCTCCATCTCTGCAGAGACTGCCTATGTCACTCTGTTATTTCACAATTGTTTCTTTGCATTGCCATCTAGGGCTACTATCACCAGCTTAGGAACCCCCACCTCTTCTCATGCCTATACTGGCCCTGTTCATCTGATAACAATCCCACTCCCCATCAGTGATCTTGTGGAGTGATAGCCCAAACCCACCTCTTCTCCATCAGGATGAGCACACCTATCTTGACAACATGCATCATCAAGCAGACAAGATACTAGATGAACCTAGGTTGCCTGAGTCATAATCATGGCTTTGTCCCTGTAAGACAATGGTACAAGCCTATTTGGACTGTCTTAGCATTTACACTCTCATGTTCATATTCATCTTATCTTCTGCAATATTTTCTCCTAGTTTCTTTAAGTAACATATATTGTCAAAATGCATGTCAGTGTATGAAATCATAGACAGTAATTTCACTGCAGTCGTATTTACATATGCATGTGCTTTGTCCTGAACCCATTCACTTGCACCAGTATGTATACAGTATTTGTTGGAAATAACTTTGGAAGTGATGATTCCTTTCATCTGGAGCATTTGAGTGCCCTACTTTGTAGTTTGTGTGGTTGCTGCTTTTGCAATCTTTGGGCACTTTGTTCCTCTTATTTTTCTTATGTATACAGTATTATCACAATTCCAAAGCCTCACTGCAATATTCAGTTTGGCTCCTGTTTGTTGTGTGTGAATCAATGCCTCCCTACTACACTCTAAAAGATGTGTTGCCAGCCTCTGGTCTGATTCCTTACATAGCAAGGCCTAGCAGGAAAGCAAGTCTTTGAATCCTGCCCTTATTCACCCCTTTCCCAGATTAACCTCTTTAGGGTAAATGCTTGTTTAAAGAACAGTATGCTAATAACACTTTGAAACTAGTCATAAAAGAAATACTGAATTTATTAATTTATATCTGAATTTAAATAGTTCACCAAATAAATACTGCTGTCATATTGTGCTATCTGTAGACTGTACTTGAGTTCTTAAACCATTTATGTTCTCTGATTTCACATGTCAAAACTCAGCTTTATGGCTGTCATAAAAGTTGTACTTTTCTTTTATATATCTTGGACAGTCATCATATAAACATTATTATGTATTTTGTTTGCACTTTCTGTAATGCTAGAATGTATTATAGATGAAGAATTTATAATGCAACAAAAATTCTCACAATAATCCAGCTGTTCTGATTTTAATAAAGAGCACAAACATAAGCTCAGGCAACACAGAAACAGTCTCATTAGCCAGTAGTTATCAAACGTTAATATCCCCTCCTTCAAATTTCTTTTCAAATAAGCCTGCTCTATCACCTGGAAAAATAAGGTTGACAAATGTAGCACTTCTACAGAGCAGTTTGCGATAACTATGATTTTTATCCAGGTCAGATTTACAGCTTTAAAACATTAACTTCTGGTGAAATGAAAATGAAATTTACCATCATGCTTTTAAATATCTCCACTCAGAAACCTAATTATCAACATAGCATTATGAACAATGTAATTGAGAATAGGCTTGTTAGTCACATTCTTGTTGGAATCAGGTAAATATTCATCCTGGTGTAAGTACAGAGAACATATTTCACGGAAACTTTGGATCTGATGTTGCCAATTTTCATTTTATCCTCAACCTATGGGTTTGGTTCCAAACCTGCGAACTGACTCAGCAGCTGCAATAACTCATGGGAACCAAAAACTCTCAAGGTCATCCCTTACCCACAACACACCTATCCTAATTACCTCCAGACCTCATTTGCCACTTTGCAAGTTAGACATGGTGCCATTTCTTCTCAAGCCAGATAAGTGATTCATTTCTTTTTCCTTCTATCATTAGCCTTAATTTTCCTTTTTCTCTTATTAAAAAAAACTTACCCTTTTGTACGTTTGTACTCTCCAATACTATTGTTAGTATCCCCTTTCTAAACCTATCTTTCTGTTTCTTCTACACTTTTGTGTAGCTCTTGAATATATAATTGATATTTCTTCCTCTTTCTATCCCCTCCACACTTTGTGTAGCCTTAAAATATCATAGTTGATATTTCCCATTCAAAAAAAAAAAAAAAAAAAAAACTGGTTTACTGTTTTTTTATTTCTGCTAAACCTGTTGTGGAGAGTGCGTGTATGTTTGTGCGTGTAATTGCTTCTTCAATGGCAGATAAAGAAAAAGGCCTGTCAGGCTTTAAGCACTGTGAGAAATGTGGTCACCAAATTCCCTACTCTGACTCACATTCTGTATGCGTATATTGTTTGGGGCCCCTCCATCTTCAGGAGGAGTGCTCCATTTGCTACTCCTTCAGCTCTCATGCTCTCGTAGAGACAAAGAACAAATTGATTCTGAAAGGACTTCTGCCCTCCTCTTTCGGGGAGGCCATATCTGGAACTTCTTTACTTAAATAAAGACAAAAAGTTAAACCTGATGTAGCTAGTCCTGCCTTTTCTTCCTCCTCTAAGGTCTCATAGAATGCTAAGAAGAGAAGTTTTTCACCTCCAACCTCTCCATTGGTTCCAAGCTTGAAGAAGGCAAGAGTTTCGGTTCTGTCTTCTCCTTCAGATTTGAGAACTAAATTGTGCAAGGCCTTGACTCAGAATTGTCACAACCAAAGAATACTACCAGTCAGTCTTCAGATCCGGCCTTGTCTTTGGTTCTGATACAATAAGGAAAAAGACATGTTTCGGTATGAAGTTCATAGGAACCAACACCTCAAATTAAAGATTCATCTTCCACTACATTTTTAATACCTAGGACTCAATATCCACCAACAATTGACCCATTTCCAGACAGACCTCCTTCTCCTTTCTTGGAAAGACTCAGATTTCTGTCTGTCATGTCCACCTGTTATTTCAGAAGTCTTACTGAAGACAATGTGGAGAGATTGGTGAGGAAAATTCTAAGGGTGCAGGTGTGACAATGACCACCTCGGTTCCTACCCTCAAGGGTCAGGGACTTCAGTCTTCAAGTACCCCTCCTTTAATTCCTCCTCTAACATCACTGGAAGCTTCAAAGGCCATGGTTCTGAGCTGTCTGGTACTAGCTACAATAGATCCAAAGATGTCCTCACCTCAGGATCCGATGATTGCTCTGAGTTCTTTGGTTCAGTCAGAACCACAGACCTCTCAGAGCTGTATCTGTCCTGTCAGTTCAGAGAGGCTGGAGTTAACTCCTATTTGTTTTTGGAGCCATCTCTGCACCTCAGGGCATTGGCATGGATCAGCTTGGCAATGGCTTCTGCCTCGGCAGGAATCTCCTCTGACCAGGAAGGCACCACGGCATTGAGGTCCACCCTCTCAGATCTGGGATCCTTTCCTTCTCTAGGGGTATCTGCTTTCGAGGCTATGGAGAGGCCATGTCAGCATTAGTCAGTCAGTTGGTTTCTTCTCTCTTGGAGTAGACAATTTTGTCACATTTTTATTTAGAACCTCAATGATTGCCTCCACTAGGACATTGAGTACCAAAGCCTCAGGTTTCCCAGCAAGGTGCCCCCCTCTTCTTCCGATACACCCCTAGAACACCCCACTGAGGAGGTCCCTAGGAAGAAGAAGTGCAAGAGGAAGCACTTGGATTTTCAGGAAGAATCTATCACAGAAGACCTGGATTTCGATGAGGATGAATGAATCCCAAGGTCCCCTTCTGATGATGTCTCATTTCGAGACATCCTAGAAATCATTAAGCAGAGAGGTGAGTGGAAGTCCACCAATCCTTCATCTGAGGAATCCGTGTACCTACATGCCTTTGATACCCACCCATGTACTTCCTGGGTAACTCTGCCCACCAATGAGCTCATTGATTTCATCTCTCAGTGGACATGGAAGACCCCTGAGTCCATTGAGCAGATCCCACAGAGAATGGACAAAATTATCCCTGCACCTGAGTATAAGCCATTGTGGACAAAGCGTTTGCCTATGGATGCCATGGTCATGGTAGCAAACACAAAAAAAGATGTAGCAGAGGAAAGCTCCTGTATCCATCCACCCAATAAGGAGTCTCGGTTGATGGATAGGTTTGGGAAGTGAGTTTATGTATCAATGAACTTTGCCTTACGGTCTTTGAACTACCTGGCACATTTCACCAGACTACAGAGGGATTTGATTAAAGAACTTTAAGACACCCTCTCAGGACCTGTTTCTGAAGAGGTTCAGGAGTCGGTTACCTCTCAGTTGACCACCCTGAATTCAATTTGGGTGGGTGGGAGGTTGGCATAATGGCTAAGGTATTTACCTTATGGATGCAAGGTGCCGGGGTTGATTCTCAGATGGGGTAATTGGCTATGCTTAAAATGACCCACAAGGGCAGTTAGCCTAGTATTAATCTATGAATCTATGAATTTCTAATTCTTTCATGAATCTCATTTTGCATGTAGCCGAAGGAATGACCAGAGCAATGGGTTCAGGCATTACTATAAAGATATATACTTGGATACACATATGTGATTTTCCAGAGCCCTTTAAGTCTTTGTTCACCAATGTTCCTTTTGGTGACACATCATTGCTTAGCCCTAATGTTAAAGACACATTGACCAGGTGTGAGAAAGATGGCAAAACTCTTTCTGCTGTGGGCATACGTTTTCCACTGCACAAAGATCCTTTTCAAGGAATCGATGCAGCAGTGGAAAAATGTGGTTCAGGAAATCCCAAGGGTCTTCTCATGATGCACATGGTGCTGGTTCCCCCAGGGGCAGAGGGGGGACTCTAATGGGAGATGCTGCCTTCATGGCAGAGGGGGCCTGCAAAACCAAGGGTACAGAGATTCTATCTTTGATAAACCCTTTCAGTGCTTCTAAAAGGAGGCTTAATTGTCCTCCACTGGAGATAGTCAGAGTTCTCTGGTCCCTGCATCAGAGAGCCTGGCTACAAATAACTTCGGATACATGGATGCAGAGGATAATATCCAGAGCTTATATTATATGATGTTCCCTTCCTCTGTCCACTTACAAAAGAATCCCATACATTCCACCCGGTCAAAGGGAACAAGCAGCACTACAAATACAAAAGCTGCTAGAAAAAGAGTCATCCAGGAGGTCCCACCAGACCAGAAAGAATCCAGGATTTACTCAAGGTTTTTTTTAGTGCCAAAAAGACGGGACTGGAGACCAATTATGGAGTTCAGTAATATAAACAAATCAGTTTAGCGAACCAAATTCCGGATGGTCACTGTTCAGTCCAGTCTTCCTTTTTTGGAACAGGGTGACTAGGTGTGCTCAATAGACCTTCAGGATTCGTACTACCACATAAAGATACACAGACAATCTAGAAGGTTCTTACACTTCCAGCTAGGAGCCAGTCACTACCAATTCAGAATACTGCCCTTTGGCCTCTCCACAGTCCCCAGGGTGGTCACCAAGTACATGGCAGTAGTAGCAGGTCACTTGAGACTGCAAGGATTATGGGTGTTTCCACATTTGGATGACTTGCTCACCACCACCATGACCAGATATCAACTGCTACAGGCAAGAGAAAAGGTTCTACAAACATTTTCATTCTGAGCATAACCATAAATTACGAAAAATCTCACCTAGAGCCAGCATGAACACTAGATTTCATAGGGGCTTCCTTAAACACAAAGCCCATAGTTGCCTCCCTTCCCCCACATAGACTGGAGGCAATCCAATTTCAAGTCAGGAGAATTATTAACAGCAACAAAGTACCAGCAAGGTTAGTTCTTCAGGTGCTCAGGCTCATGGCAGCATCGATAACACTTGTTCCCTTGGCCAGAATTCAGATGAAAATTTTACAATGGCTGCTTGCAACACAATGGTCCATTCTTTATCAACAAATGTCAATGCCAATTATAATCACCAGTATCTGCAAAAGAGATCTTATATGGTGGATTCAATCAGATCAAATTTTCACTACCCCTCAGCCCAAAGCCACATCGACCATGGATGCTTCCCAGTTAGGATGGGTGAGGATTGTCTGGGGAGGACAGTTCAAGGCTGTTGGTCCCCAGTAGAGACCAGTTTGTACATCAGTGTCCTAGAGATGAGAGCAGTGCTTTTAGTATTGCAGGCCTTCCAAGATGCTCTTCCATTAGGGACAATTGCAATTCAAATGGGCAACATATCAGTGGTTTTGTACATCAACAAACAAGGAGGAACTAGATCTTATTTATTGTGTTAAAAAGCTCTCAGAGTGTGGCAATGGATTATCTCATCCAACCGTTTTCTCATAACAATGGACATTCTGGGGAAGTCTAATGTGACAGCAGACAAATTGAGCAGGTGCAAACTTTTACCTCACGAATAGTCCCTCAACTGGAAAGTGTGGGAAGGGATATTCCGAAGAAGGTGTCAGCCATGCTGCGATCTGTTTGCTTTTCCCTAGACAACAAGTACAGCAACTTTTTTGCTCTGATCCCCCCGAGAGGGGGAGTTACCAAGGGATGCTGTTCTTCACAATTGTCCCCCCAGTCTTCTATATGCCTTTCCACCAATTCCATTAATTCCCAAGTTCCTACAGAAAGTAATCAGGTTGAAAAGCACATTTATCCTCATTGCACTTTATTGGCCTCAACAGATTTAGTTCCCCTTCCTTTGGCCTTATCTAATTTGACAGCCTTGGATTCTGGATCCAAGTCCAGATCTCCAGTTTCACCCAACAGGCATGGTTCATCCAAACATTCTAAATCTCAAGCTGACAGCTTGGGTTCTTCAATTCCATTTGTAGCCAGACAACCTATGCTCTCTTCCCCTGTCCAACACATACTGTTATGTTCTCATAAATCTTCTACACAAAAGCCTTACTGTAGTAAATGGAAGATATTTGCATATTGGGTACACCAGAATGACACTGAACCTTTTTCAGTTCCAGTTTATGAGATTATACACTTTTTAGCTGCACTTTTCAATAAAGGGGCTTTGGCTTCCACAATCAGAATAGAATTAGCAGCTATATCCAATTTTCACATTGGCTTTCAAGACTCCTCAGTTGCTTTTCACAAGCTTTGTAAAGCTTTTTTTGGGGGGTACTCTTCTTTAAAAGCCTCCTTACAAAGATCCTACTTCTCCTTTGGACCTGAATTTGGTGTTGCAAGCTAGCTATCACTCAATCTCATTTTGACTAATTAGTGCAATATAAAATTCCTGACTTGGAAACCAATTTTCTTAGTGACAGTAACTTCTGCAAGAAGGATTTCAGAGATCCAGTCTTTGTCTTCTAAACCTCAGACAAAGGAAACAAATTCACTGGAACAGTGCTAGCTAAGACAAAATCCAAGAATCCAAAGAAAATTCTAAAGTTTATCATGCAACTTTACCCATTTCACTTAAAAAGCTTCTTCAGACAATAACAGAAACAGAACTAAGTCAGTTTAAATAATCCAAAAGCAAAGTCACATGATAAAATAATTCATGTGATAAGATCACATGATAAAACAACATGATAAAATCAAACCTGACACTGTAACCGTTTTAACCAACGTTTTAAAGAAATAGCTTCATTTAGGTCTATGTGCTCTGAGCCTCAAAATTCATTTAAATTCTTCCCTCTCATGTTGTACAAAGTCTATCCCCCCACATATAGATTCATTTAATTTTGATAAAATCAAAAACTTAAAATAGTGTGTTGAATCATAATCATGAATATGTTTATAAAGTACATTAGTACATAATTTCCTATTGATATCTGAGAGATGGCTGCTTATATGATCCTTAAGTCTCCTGTTAATTTTCCCAACATAGCATGTGTTGCAAGATTGACATGTAGCTAAATATGTAACATTCCTTGTATCACAATTCCCAGATGTGCATACATAGAAAGTTTTGCCAGTCACAGGATCAATGAAAGTCTTTTCAGTGTTAATATCAATGCAGTGGGCACATTTATTACATTTAGAGGTCCCTGTTATGTTAGTCTTAAATGAGAACTTATTTCTGGCTGTTCTATATAACATAATAGATTTTTCAGATTACTACATCTTTTATAGCCAAAAACTGGTCTCTGACCTATAAACTTCCTTATCTGAAGGTCAGAAGACATTAATGGCCAGTACTTAGAGATGATGTTTTTGACTGCATTAGTATTTTGGTTAAAAGTATGCATGCACCTAAATACTAATGCAGTCAAAAATCTAAGTATATTGCATATCCATTTTGCATTATCAGTTTGGTATATTTGAATTATTTTAGATTTCTGAAAGCTGATTGTCCCAGTCTTTAAATTCATTCTTACACCAGCTAAAAATTCTGCCATAAAAGAATCATAGATATACTCTATTATTTTATTTTGTTATTATTATTATTATTATTATTATTAAAAGTTATTTCTATAATTAAGTAGCTAGTCTTTAAAATGCTCATTTTTATCATAAAAAATGTATATTCTAAAAAAATTATATTTTTATATTTTCATTGAAATTAATAAATTAATAAAAGTATTGGATCTGAGATAGGGTGAAGAATGGTTTTAAATTACTCCAAATGGGAAATCAAAATAACAGAAATAAAAATCATATTTGTTCTTTTCTCAGTAGCAAAAGCATAGGAATATTGATTAAATAATATAACTTTATCACATGCTAAGTATTTTAGATTTGCATAGTGTACCCAGTTTTTAAACTGTTTGGTGAAGCTAATATTTTAAGTTATTTTGTTACAGCGGAATTATTTTTTTATCAAAAAATAAAATTGAAGCCCCCCTCCAAAAAAAGCGAGTCCTTTAATGTTGTCTCAAATGAACTTCAGTAGATTACTTGCTGGTTTAACCCCCATCCTGTGATCCATATATATTAGTTAGACTATGCACTCAGTAGACTATGTAACTATGTACACTAGTCTGAAATTTAGGGCTATTCATTGAATCCATGCCTGTATTGTCATTGCAGTTATATAATAATGTAGGTACGATAGATTCCTGCCTGTAGTTGTTATTCCTTTTCTCATTTTACCAAGTACAGAAAAAAAACCTAATGTCGTAATCAAAACAGTGCAGTTTATGTATATTTTTTCTTGTAAATTTGTTTCCTGTAAAAAGCAAGAGAATAAACACATAAAAGTGAGTTTATAATGTTCATGTTTTTAAGTCTTCCTCATTTGTGAGTAGTTTTTAGGTCATTAATAATGAAAAAAGAAATGATAACGTGCCCATTAGGTTCAGAAAAAAATGCCCATTTAAAATAGCTTGATAAAATATTCTAAAATGAAACTATAACAATGAATAAAATATGACTGTTTACTAAAACATGATAGCAATGAAAAAAGCTATGTAAAAATTAATGCAAACCAGACAAGGAATTAAAAAGCTGTTGTAATCTAATAAGACAAATAAAGGTAATAATAGCCTTCCCCAGGAATCTAAATATTCCCTTGCCCAAATAGGAATGCCTGCTCTTTAAATGATTTTCTGCAGTCTGAGTCAAAAATATCACAAAACTAAACCTCTTTGTTCTTCTTCTCAACTTAGTATGCAGCATATGAAGAGAAATGAAGGACTAAAATGAAGAAATAATATTAAAACAATATCTAACATTATGACTAATGGAAACGTGTCTTTGGACTTATCGTCAGTCTCACACAGTGAAACAAGAGATGAAAAGTCAGCAAGCAAAGGAGAGTAGTAGTGCTGAAACTGAATTCTCCTCATGTCTTCGTGAGTACCTTCACGAGATGGTCCCTGTTTTTCACAAAATCTCACCAAGGAGATACTGATATATAGACTGTATTTATATAGCATATATCATGAACAGAAGTAGGTCAAAAACAAAAAAGATAGCTGGATGCATAAGACCCAGGATAAAAAAAGTACCCAATCCTGGTAGGTGCACTGGTGCTAGAACTGGAAAAAAATGACTGTGTAGAATCCTCAAAATAAGGAAACAATCCTACAATGAGGCCAGGCCAGGCCCAGGGGGAGGATGGCCCCCCCTGTTGTAGAAGGAAGTAGCAGTCCACAAAAATCACAAAAACTGATAGGCCAAAGAAGAGCCATAAAGACAATAGAGTGGACACTTGAGAATAACAAGAAATTATATATTGTTATTATTATGCAAAAAGCCCAGAATTTCCAGACACAAGATATACAAAAAGATTAAGAGATAAGTTAGAGGAAAGAAAAATACTTCCACAAGAAAAACTGCCAGAAGCTTCAAATAAAATGTTGTGATCATTAATGCAACAGGTTTTTGAAAAACAGTATATAGATCAAGAAACTTTGATATGTTTGGAAAAAGAACCATCTGAAGAAATGCAAAAATGTAAACAAGGAAACCTAGATCATCATCATCATCTTCTTCTTTCTGCTGTTCCCGTTAGGGGTCACCACAGCGGATCACCTGTTTCCATTTCTTCCTGTCCTCTGCATCTTGCTCTGTCACACCAACCACTTGCATGTCCTCTCTCACCACATCCATAAACCTTATCTTAGGCCTTCCTCTTTTCCTGTTACCTGGTAGCTTCATCCTTAGCATATTTTTCCCAATATACTCAGCATCCCTCCTCAGCACATGTCCAAACCAATGTAATCTTGCCTCTCTGGCTTTGTCTCCAAATCTTCCAACCTGGGCTGACCCTCTAATATACTTATTCCTAATCCTGTCCACCCTCATCACACCCAGTGCAAATCTTAACATCTTTAACTCTGCCACATCCAGCTCAAACTCCTGCCTTTTTGCCAGTGCCACTGTCTCCAACCCATATAACATAGCTGGTTTCACTACCCCCTTGTAGACCTTCCCTTTCACTCTTACAGGTACTCGTCTGTCACAAATCACTCCTGACACTCTTCTCCACCCACTCCATCCTGCCTGTACTCTCTTCTTCACCTCTCTTCCACACTCACCGTTACTCTGAACTATTGACCCCAAGAATTTAAACTCATCCCCCTTCGCCACCTCTACTCCTTGCATCCTCACCATTCCTCTATCCTCCCTCTCATTCACACACATATATTCTGTCTTAGTCCTGCTGACCTTCATTCCTCTTCTTTCTAGAGCATATCTCCATCTCTCCAGGGTCTCCTCCACCTTTTTCCTACTCTCACTACAGATCACAATGTCATCTGCAAACATCATAGTCCATGGGGACTCCTGTCTGATCTCGTCTGGCAGCCTGTCCATCACCATTGCAAATAAGAAAGGGCTCAGAGCTGATCCGTGATGTAACCCCACCTCCACCTTAAACACATCTGTCACTCCCACAGCAGACCTCACCATTGTCACACTACCCTCGTACATATCCTGTACCACTCTTACGTACTTCTCTGGCACTCCTGACTTCCTCATACAATACCACAACTCCTCTCTAGGCACCCTGTCATATGCTTGCTCTAAGTCTACAAAAACACAATGCAACTCCTTCTGACGTTCTCTGTACTTCTCCATCAACACTCTCAGAGCAAACATAGGAAACCTAGATAATTTTGAAAAATATAAAAAAGAAATATAGACATTGGAAAGAAAGAGAAAATTGATATGGTACAATATTTATGCAAAGGCGAAAGCCAAATTAATCAAAATAAAGAAGGCAGCCCCAAAGATATTCGAAGAGAAATACAGGCAAAGATATCAAGATATGTAAGATTTCACAATAAAAATTATCGTACAGAGGGAATGTAGAAAAGATGATTAGTAAAGTAGAAGTTAAAAAAAGAAGTTGAAGTTATGGAATGCCTGCAAAATGAAGGATTTGATGTAGAAGGTCTAACACAGGTTACATCACAGCATGATGGAACAAGTCCCCAAAGTAAGAAAAAACAGGAAGTTCAGGAGACATCTGAAGAAGAAATATGGACATGTGAAAGAAAAAGAGTTTTAATATGGTGTAATATGTACGCAAAGGAGAAAGCAAAACAAATCAATACAAAAAAAGCAGCACCAAAGATATTTGAAGAGAAGTACAGGCAAAGGAATCCAGACATGGAAAACTTAACAATACAAAAAATAAGTAGACAAAGAGGACAAGTAGAAAAGAAGATCAGTAATGGAGAAGTTAAAGAAATAGAAAGTGAAGGATGCAGTGTAGAAAATCTAATTCAGAAAGCACCACAACAGGACAGAGCAATGGAATTTCAAACCAGTGGAATGGGAAGCAATTGGTCAGGTGCCATATGAAGATATTCTGGAGCCTTCCACAGAAAACCAGTGTAAACATTCACTTGAAGCTGGACAGCAAGGCAAGGGACAGGAAACTGTGGATACTCTGATGCAGTTAATGTTAAGGAGTGATTGGCCAGCGAGTTCTCATATGACAGAGCAACAGATGGCACAGGGTGAAATTAAAGAGAATGTGCCACAGGAAGATGCAATAGAAGTTTCTATAGAATTTACACAGGAAACTGAAAGCAAACAATGTGCCCTCAGTTTAGAAGAAACTGAGCTAAGAGAAGAGTTTTTTGACTTAATAGAGATAGACATATGAAGATCAATGAAAGAAATAGACTGCCGATCAATAAAACCCAAAAAGTCAGACATTTGATAAAACAAATGAACACAGTAATTAGGACTGTCCATAGAGATTCATCCAATATAACAGAAGTAAACAGGATATATTATTGTGCAGCTAAATTAATAACTGTTAAAGTTCTACCACAAGAACACAGGATAGTGAGGGAGAGAAAAGGGACAAATCGAATGCCATCATGGAAATATTGAATAGAAAAAACATAAAGTAGTAAGACAAGAAGTGTCATTATTAGAAGAGTATAGAAGAGGGAACAGATCAACAAAAATATTCAAAAATATAGACGTGATAAAAGCAATGTGCAATATTAGACTAGATCAGGATATATCATGCACTATCGCAAATAATAAATTAAAAATCTCAACACAGGCAGAAAAACGTAAACGATACATAGACAAATATAAAGGAAAAGTACAAAATAAGCAATTTATTGATAACCCAAAAAAATTTTATAGAGAATTAGGAAATAAGGTAAAGAATTGAAAGACCACCAAAAAAAGAAGAAATCATTTTGGAGAAGTATCTATGAAGATCCTGTGGAACATAACAGAGATGCTAAATGAAGTAAAAAAGAGAATAAGAAGTTTAAAGGTACAGGATATGAAATGGGATGAAGTAACAGCTAGAGAGATTGAAACAAAGTTAAGAAACGCCTCTAGTTGGAAAACCCCAGGGCCAGATGCAGTACCTAACTTCTGGTTAAAAGTATTAACATCATTGCATGAAGATTTAGCCATGAGTAAGAATTATTTATATGCACACTCTAAACAGACACCAACCTGGCTAACAACAGGAAAAACCATGCTCCTACTTAAGAGTGAACCTGTAAGCTACCATAAAAAATATAGACCAATAACTTGCCTTCCGACGAAATATAAACTATACACTGGAATTGATGCCGGCAGAGTTTATAGCCATTTAGAAGAAAACTCAATTATGGCAATGGAACAAAAGTGCAATAAAAGAAAGTCATATGGAACAAAGGATAATTTGTTGTTAATTAAAGTTCTAGTGGAGAACTGTAAAAAGAGGAAGAATTTAAGTATGGCATGGATTGTCTACAAAAATCATTTGATAGTATCCCACATTCATGGATAAAAGAGTCCTTAAAAATGTATAAGATACACCCTACACTGATTGACTACATTACAGTGACCATGAAACAGTGACAGACCACTTTGCAATTAAGCCATGATAAAGTAAAACTTATTATTCCAGGGATAAAAATCCAAAGGGGGATATTCCAGGGTGACTATCTGTCACCACTGCTATTCTGCCTCGCCCTTAATCCATTAAGCTGTCTACTTAGCAACTTAGGGCATGGCAATAATTTGGCTCTTAGAAAACAACGACGGGCAAAGACTTCTCATCTTCTCTTTGTCAGCAATTTGAAACTGTATAGCTCATCAGATGAGGAACTAAAAGTACAACTGCAAGTTGTCAAAACTTTTTCAGATGATATAAGAATGTCATTTGGTCTTGATAAATGTGCAAAAGCAACCTTTAAAGCAGGAAAACTACAACACCAAGAAAACATCAGTTTTGAACAAGAATGTGATATAAAAGAACTTGAGCAAGAGGGAGTGTATAAATATTTGGGAACTGATGAAGGATGAACAGTAAAACATAAACAAATGCAACTAACACTTAGTAAGGAATACTGTAAAAGACTTAAATTAATCCTGAAAACAGCGTTGACATCTAGGAACAAAATCCAAGCTATAAACCAATTTGATCTTCCTGTCCTAACTTACAGTTTTGGAGTGATTGACTGGCCCCAAAAAGTGCTGGATAGATTAGATAGGAAAACAAGAAGCGTGCTTCATGCTCACCAAATGATTTATAAAAAATCAAAAAATTGCATATCAAGATTATATATTCCCCGATCTGAAGGAGGGATGGGCCTCCTTGAACTTGATTACATGTATAGATCTGCAATTGTGAGACTCCACACATATCTGCTGACCTCACAAGATCCAAACATAGTGAAAGTTTTGAAACATGAGGAGAATAAATCTAAGATGACTTCCCTACTTAGGCTAGCAGAAGCATATCATGGTCAAGCAGGAATGGAAATCAAACCACAGGTAGATAAAAATCAGGCAGCAATTGAATGTGCCAAAAAACAAAAGAAAGAATAAAAGGTAAAGGACCAAATGAGAAGGCAAGAAATGTGGAAAAAAGCATAAATATAGTTGCAAGTATAGAAAACTACTGGAGGAACATCATGTTGATCAGGAACAAAAGCAGGAATGGTTAAGGAGAGGCAAATTTAAACCAAGAGATAAAAGGTTAATATTGGCGGTCCAAGATAGTGGGCTACATTGACATTGGCTTGCAAAGTCCGTTGCACACCTCATTGCTGGTTGCAACAAACTAATGGCAGAAGGACTGTGTACTGAAAGGCATAAAAATGTGGAGAGACTGTTGCACCGGGGATTGTGCAAACATTATGGTAATGAAGTGGCTGAAAAACACTGGAAATATGAGCCACAAAGCATTATAGAAAATGAAATCTACATCACATGGGATCATCCATTACCAGCAGTTCAAAAGATAGATGCTAGAAAACCAGATATAGTGGTTCAGGAAAAGAAGACAAAAGTAGCATTGATCATTGAAATTGCCACATTCATTGACTACAGTATCTTGTGTATATAGAGAGAGAGACACAAAGTAATAAAATATCAGGATTTGCAGGCAGAAACAACAGCAATGTGGAAGAAAGATACCCCAATAGTTCTGATAGTAGTAAGAGCAACAGGTCTTATAAAAAAAGAGTCTACAGTCATATTTAGATATGTTACCAATCCATGTAACTCCATATGAACTGCAGAAGGAGTCATTACTTGGCACATTGCGGGTACTGCAAAGAGCACTACTGGCTGACATCAAAGATTGAAACAATGCTAATTTCAGGAACTTTAATTGTACTTTGACTTAAGAATGGGGTCCATTCCCGTCACAGTATTAGAAACCCAAAAGATTTGGAAAAATTAAAAAAGAGTGAAACCAAAACTCATAATTGAAAATAGAAGCTTATTTCATGGAATTCAGAAAGGTTTACTGCAATGCAGAAATCTTATTTCAGAAGGTTTCTGCATCACAGTAAACCTTTCGAGTCTTTAGACTGCTTTACTGATGACACTTTCCTATTCTGGGGTTCTTAGACTGGAGAACACTCTTGCTGGGGAAACTAAAGTCTACTGTCACATTCTAGGGAAGTACTTAATGATAATCATCCATGTGCTCTCCTCCAGAAATGTTTGTACTTACTAATTTAATTGGCTGAATGAGTACAATTTTAATCTAGGGGGAAAAAAGTGAATGCTGTCAGAAGATGAAATTCACCCATTCTGTCCTACGGGTCCTACCTGTCGTGAAGGTGGGTACATTGAAACCATGGGAGTTGGGTTGTGTTAGTGTGTACATGTATGTACACATATGTGCTCATGTCTATAGGAGCATGAATAAAGCTGAATGAGTGTGTGTGTGTGTGTGTGTGTGTGTGTGTGTGTGTGTGTGTGTGTGTATGTGTGGTTGGCTGGTAGCAGTACAAGGTTAGATAGGGGAATACCAATTGAGTATGTGCATGTGTCTGAATGTAGCACAACGGGGTTAGATAGGGGATGCTAATTCAAAACGCCCATGTGCACACTCGCGAGAATGTGTGTGTATATGGATGGTAGCACTATGGGGTAGATAGAGGATATCATGTGTATGCATGTGTGTGTGTGTGTGTGTGTGTGTGTGTGTGTGTGTGTGTGTGTGTGTGTGTGTCTGTGCCCACGTACATATATTGCATATATGTGTATCTGTCTGTCTGTATGTTTTGCACTGTGCATGTAGGTGTTTGAGCAATTGTTTCCTTAAGTATGAGTGAGTGTGGGAAAGCTTCCTTGTGGATGTACGCAAGCACGTGTGTGTATGTGTGTGTGTGTGTGTGTGTGTGTGTGTGTGTGTGTGTTTGTCTATGTGCATGAACATATGTGTGTGCATGTAAGAGGATGCCTTTTTAACATGATGCATGGGCTACTATGGATAACACTAGCATTGTTAGACCAAATAGTGCTGTGTTTAATCTAGAGACATGGTAATGAGCTTGTAAAAGGTGTTTCTCTGTGCAGCTTTACCATGTCCCTGAATCAGATTTTTTCACCCTGCATTGGCAATGTTTTGGTAAGGGTGGAAAAGGAATTCCCTGAATCCTAGGGGTTGAATACTAGCCCAGGAAACAATAAAATGCTATAATTAAAATGTGTTTCATATGTAAAGTCTTCACACCTAACTTCAAAGTATGTTGTTGAATACTTTCCTGACTATAAATATTATAATCACAGCTTTAGTTATTGTCAGAGTAATACGGCTTATCTCTATATATGGTAATACCAAGTAATTAAAAATACAGTCTTTAATATGAACTTAAAAACAGCAAATTATATAATAAGCAGAAACTACATTATACTTTTTATTAAAAAAAACATCTCTGGCATCTTTTGTACTAAGGTATCTGTGAGATCATAGAAACAGTTCTGAAAGGACTCCATTAAAATATTATAACATGCTTATATATGTTATCTTAGCACATCAAGTGCATACTTAAAGGAATCAGGTGTATGTTTAGTTTTCTTTTTCTTTTAATAATAACATTATATCAGCAATAACCAATCAATTTTATTATTAAACATTGTAGTGCTAAATGTTTAATATCAGCATCACTTCCAAGTTCAGTAGTGCAAATTCTAAATTGCCTCTTCTATTAAGTAATGCGTAGGCAAATTCAGTGGCAGCAATAGCATCCAGGTAGGAAGGACAAACTCTCAGGGAATGAGTGTCTATGAGATTATTATCGATATGCTTGTAGAATTCACATGGGTGTTCTGCAATCTGGACTTCTAACTTTTGGACCTATAAAAGATGATATAAACGTACACTTTAAGTTGCATGTAACACTATTATTACTACAAAACCAGAGGTTTGAATCAAGGTTCTGAATATTGTGGAAGTCCAGAAACTCTGAGAGAAGAACTGTGCTGACTATGGTAGATTTCAGGCATACAAAGCACCACATTTTTTACAAAAAAGGAAGACAAAAGCACATATTTTAACTTTGAATTGCACTTTAAATGTTGCACTTAAAGTCATCTATATTCCTATATATTTACTTATGCATCTTTCCAGTTTTACACTGTTTTTTTAACAAAAGATGTTTGCCTGTGATTTCAGCCTGGTCTTGTGACATAGTCTTATAGTCTGATTATCACGCATGGGAGTATTGTGATTTACTGATGGATCAGTGCTCCATGAAGCTTTTATAAATATTTATTTCAAATTTCCTGCTTTTTCACCTGCTTCCTGCTAGAAGTAATTGTACTTGAATAAATCTGTCTGGTATGGCAACAAGTCTTGCAAATTTTATTCATAATAGTGGACATACTTGTATGAATCTGCCTGGTCTAATCCTATAGCCTTGTAAGTTTGACTTACAATAGTGGGTGTGTTGTGATTTTTGTTGCAGGACCTGTGCTGCATTATAGCCATTTGCCTTCTACAGCATAATTGGGAAGCAATTTTCTGCTTGATAGTGCTTACATTGGCTGCGCTTACTATTTAAAAAAATACTGCTGTTCCTATTTCTTTTCTGTTTATTACATTGTTTTTACCTTCACTGCCTTCTGTTTGATATAGTTGCTACTATTTCCAGTGCCCCGTAGAGATAGTTACAATAGCTTGGAGTTCCAGCCCAGCTAGGACCACAGACTTGTTGATACTAGTTTCCTTGCCCCCACAGAAATAGCCAAAATTTGAAATTCTAGCTAAACTAGGTCCTCAGTCTTCTTGATTACGGTAATAGTAGTGAGACCACTGGGTTTGCTTCAAGTCCTGTGTTATAGAGCTCCATTGCCTCTAGTCTTTGGCTTTTTAAATTGGTTTGCTCTCCTAGCTCATCTCCTACAATCTCTTCTATGCTGTGCTCAATCTAAGTCAAGACTCTGAACCGTGTGGAAGCTCAGAAGCAGTGAGAGAAAAGCTAGGCAAATTGTAGTAGGCACCAGGCATTCAAAACAGTATTTTTTTTACCTAAAGGGAATTGAAAAACATTTATTTCAACTTCAGATTTCATATTTGTGTTCCACCTAAATTTGCCTCTCTACTTATCTATACATTTATTTCTGCATTGCGTGCAGCTTTACTTTTTTAACAAAAAGTATTTGCCTGTGATTTCAGCCTGGTCTAGTGACATAGTTTTCTGGTAAGATTCATAGTGGTGGAAGTATTGTATCTTACTGCACGATCTATGCCACAAATAGCTTTCACAAGCAACTATTTTACAATTCCTGCATTTTTATCAATTTATTGCTAACAATATTTCACTTGCACACTTCTCTTGTTCTGGTCTCACAGTCTTGTGATTCACAATTATTATTCACTAATATTATTAATATTAAATTAATATTGTTTGTCCCGGTCCCCTTCAATAAACACAATACACCGAATGACATTTGACGACCTTTATTAAAACTTCCATAACATAACTTTGATTACCAAAATTTGTTAAATACAACTGGAAATAGTGTAGTCACTTCTAAACACAGCATAAACATCTTTGCAATGTTAATCAGGACAGCGTACCTGCTCATCCTGTCCAGGAAGCAGCGTCCATACCTTTGCTCACTTACTTTACTTATGAAGCTTCATAAACCATTCACTGATTTACCTTCAAACCAAATAAGAACACAACTCCTTGAAATGCACCACCAGACACCAGAGGGGGAACAGAAGAGGGCAAGCCTGTCCCTCTTCTCCGCCTACCGGAATCAAATAACCACAATCCCACCAATCCGCCAACAAAAAAAGGGAGAGTGGGAGGGTAGCAAGTTCACGCCAAAATGTAATTATTTACCCAGCTACACTAATCTAAATCCCTTAAGCACCTCCCACCCTTATCTCATTTCCTTCCAATCAACCCTCCCATCGTTTAACCCTTTCACCTCCCCAACCCATTGAACTCCCATTAATATCCACCTAACTCCCCCCTTGAAGATGTCCCA
This sequence comes from Protopterus annectens, assembly GCF_019279795.1. Classification (NCBI taxonomy): domain Eukaryota; kingdom Metazoa; phylum Chordata; order Ceratodontiformes; family Protopteridae; genus Protopterus; species Protopterus annectens. The sequence goes on along the minus strand of NC_056737.1, from coordinate 515,150,379 downwards.
GGACAACTTGGCTTGTTGCCAAGCCTCATTTACTAATACTAATATTGCGATTTACAAATGGATCTGTGCTGCATAAAGCCTTCATAATCATTTATCTCACATTTCCTGCTTTTTTACCACCTTTCAGCTAAAAGTAGTGCTTTAGTTTTGATTTTTTTTTTTTTTGTAATCATGGGAGTATTTGGATGTTGCTCCAGCACCTGTGCTACATTACAGCTGTTTTTCATTCACAGTATATTTGGGAAGTATTATTTTTTGCTTGCTAGTGCACCTATAGGCTGCACTTACTATTTTGAAACAATTGAACAGTTACTACTAGTTTCACTGCCTCCATAGAAATACATATACTAGCTTGAAATTCCAGCCCGGGTAGGGCCACAGTCCTATATTACTTGTTTCCTTGCCCCCACAGAAACAGCTACATTTGTTAGGTATTGTAGACCAGCTAGGACCATAGACATGTAATTTAAACTTAGAATAATTAGAACACTGTGATTTTCTGCAACACCCATGTTACAAAGCTCCATTGGCTCTAGTTTCTGGCTTTTTAAACGTTTTTACCCCCCCCCCCATGTGTACAGCTGCTCTCAGTGTACCACCACTGTAGGTCTCACTTGACAGTGGGTGGTGTGCACAAGGACTTTTTTACATAGGGAACCTTGCTTGTATCACACAGTATTGAATGCTCTGAGTCTGAAGGCTTGTTTATCTTTACCAAGTGCAGATAAGACAGCCTGCAGTAGAAATTATAGCAATCTTCCACCTAGTCTGAGATAACTAAGCATCACTTTTGAGCAAATAAGACAGCTCTGTAGCAGCAACTGCAGTAGTCTCCTGGCAGTCCAAGAAAATCAATCACCTCAGATTCCTACAGGCATAACAACACCGAAGTCTCTGTATCCAACCAGTCTACTTCCCACATAACCCCGCCCCCACCCCTGAATACAACATATGCAAACTATGGAAAAGGTCTCTCCTGCAATTTCTGTATCAAGCCTGATTGAGATAAGTATCTTGAGAGAATGTAATAAATGTCTCATGCTGTCTGATGACCTACCTTTCAAGCAGCACAATGCAGTGTGCAAGAAATGCATTTATTTAATGTCACCGTAGGTGAAAAGCTCACACAATGTCACCACTGAAACAAGGATTGTCAGCAGCTCTCCAAACAGCACAGCACTCCACAACTCAGATAAAACAAATAGTCCATAATATGCCAAGGTTCAAAGCTTAAACTGGTCAAACAACAAAGACCTTCAAAACAAGATAAGGGCATTAGGTACCATCAGCAACAATCCAAGCCTGCAGCACAGGCAAATCCTACTACCTCCCATAGTAAGCAAGGTCACATTGGCTCAGATACTATGCCATTAAGGCAAGCATCCACACAACCTAATATCCTAATGACAGGAGACTCCATAGTGAGACATACAGATGCACCAGTAACCAGGCTGAGTAAGGAAAAAGTGATGATCACTTGCGTATCTGGGGCCAGGATTCTCTAAATCACACAGACACTCAGATCCTTAAAACATCAAGTATCTTTATGACTCTCTCATAGTGCTTGTGGGTGTTAAAGACTTGAGATGCACCTCCATAGACTACTTGAATAGGAACATGTTGTAGCTTTCCAAGTATGTGGCCCAGGGCAAGTACAAGCCTAGCTCTGAGATGCCATCTACCTTCCAAGTATGATATGTTAATAAGAGCAGAAGATAACTGACTTTAATAATTGGCTTAACTTCTAGTGTCATTCAGAGGGGTTATAATGTCTCGTAGCATGGGACAACATGGTCAATAGGTCATGCCGCTTCAATAGAGATAATGTGTACCTGTTCCATCCAGGCTACTGTATATTGGCTAAAACAATATCCATCCCCACTCTGCCTTTTTTAGGCAATGCCAATGATATCAAACATTGCATTACATAGCAAAACAAAAGAAGGAAACCTTAAGGGTCCTACTGATCAATGCAGGGAGCCTAAACAAAAACCACCACTCTCTTTAAGCCTCTCTCACTCTAGAGAGTATAGATATATGTGCAGTGACTGAGACATGGCTCAGTTTGGTGGGGATTACTTTGGTGGGACAAGTCTACAAAATATTCCATATGTTTAGACCAGCCACTACAAAAGAAAGGAAGCAAGTGGAGGTGTCTCCATCATCTAGAAAAAACTCACACCAAGGCTGGTAAAGCAACATGATGCCCTTTATTTCATTCATGTCCAACTTACCATCAACAAAGTCCCTTACCATATCCTGGTGAGATACAGAATGACCTATATGAAAAAAGAATGTCATAGTGTCTATCTAAATGAACTAGAATCTCTTAGCATTAAACCAGTACCATATTTCTGGGCAACTTCAGCTATCCAGCCATAAACTGGGAAACATAATACTGCCACTAGTGTGCAATCCCATAGATCCCTGCACTTTTTCAATACCAATGTCCTGGAGGAACTAGTCAGAGTACCCACCAGGGGAAACATCCTTGACCATGCCCTCATTAATACTGGTGAATCATACTCAATCCCTATTGTAACATCCTTACCCATTAGGTCTGACCATAAAGTAAAGAGTGCAATGTCCAGCAAAATAAGAATCTAACCATTGAATTAAGCAAGCAGTTTAGGAACATAATAAAAACTACCAAGGCTGAATTAAAATAAAAATAGCCACCCAGTGTAAGGATAACAAGGCCTTCTTCAGCTATAGTCACATGCTGGTAGAATAACAGGATTTGTGTTAGCATGTATTTTACAAAGGATATGAAGTTTGCAACTCAAATGTATGTCTTCATTTCGTAACTTCAATCCTCAGTGAATTGTCAAGGAACCACAAATTTTATGAGGAACATGCCAAAAATATGAGGCAAAAATTTGGGCATTCTGTGAAAATCTGGACAGTTGAGAGGTATGCTGTGAAGGTTATATGTTTGAATGATGTAAGTTATCTCTCTGCACACAATTTTGTTGTACCTGTGCTGCAAAATCAATAGTAGTTTAACTCTGAAAAATTGCATGTAGACAGATGACTTCCTTTATTCTTACATATAACCCTCACAACTATTCAGGAAAAATATTAATTATTCATTTTATTGCAATATTCCTCTTTTTGGAGTTAAAAGTTTGCAATGTAAAATTCAGCAAATATTACTCAACCAATGCATTTCTGTGTAAATTTATCCTATCAGGAAACTAGCTCTTTTTTATATTGGTGCAGCTACTTTAAGTGATAATACACCAGTGAATGGGAGGTGTGGTGGTTTTGACCACATAGAAATAATATTTTAAAGTGTTTAGTGCTGCTCAGTCAACAAACTTTTAGCTAAGTAATTGTCAATAAATATTTTCTTATATCTCAAGGATCATTACTCATAATTATTAGCTAGTAGAAGTTTCTGACATGGTTGGTTTTCTTTTATGTAAATGTATGTTTGCCTATGTCTTAAGTAGCAATTCAATAAAGGTATTAAAACATTTAACTAAGCAACCTTTGCCACCACTGCAGGCTGGTAATTTTCCTCAGATGCAGGTAACAGACTCTGTTGTGGCCAAGCTAGTTCCTCGGACTGCTCTTCTTTTTCCCAGGACCCCTCTGGTGTGGTAAATACAGCCAATATGAACTGGGGTTAGCAATGTCCTCTGCAGCTGTTGGGATCCCCTTAGTGGTTAAGGGAGAGACACTTTTGTTGGTGTTGCGAGAAGGGAAATGGATAGAGCCCCTGCTTAACCAGAATGTTGTGCCTATCCTTGAGGAAGCTATTGCTGCCATTAAAATGTATTTGCGTTAATTTTCCTGTCAAAAAGAAACAGCAAACTAAGTTTATAAGCTTCTCTTGCTCCAGTTTCACTGGACAGCAGTTTATTAAGTCTGGCTCAGAGTCTTTCTTTTCAGTCTATTGATCTTTCTTATCAGGTGGTTTCTGGTAAGAGAAAAATGTATTCCCCTTTTCCTGAAGTGATTCAAGAAAGTAAAGCCGGATAGGAATGTGAGGGAACAGTTTTTCCCCATCAGAATTCTTATTCCGACTCACAGGACAGCATGTTACCCGAATCTTCCTATCAATTATTTTCTTTTACCTAGACTATTTCCAGAATGTGCAAGTGTATTCAGTGGGAGAACACTGTGGTTTCTCAGTCCCTCAGAAATACTATTAGCTGTTACAGAAGGAATTTCTAGACCATCACCCATTTCACCAGTTCTGTCAGCTCTGGAGGAAGTATGTGTCACTGCCTGCATTTTTCTCATACCAAGCATGCTGCACCTAAGAAAGGCAAATAAAACTTATAATGTTGCTTAGTCTTTTAAGTTTTTACACACTTTTTCCAAACATAACCCAGCAGCTATAGCTTTAGTGAATCCAGCTGCTGTCAATCATTTTAACTCAAATCCTTCCCCTTCTGACAAGGATGGTAAAACAATGTTTATGTTTGGGGAAAAATGCTTGCTTCTGCAAATTTAATTTTCAGAATTTTGAATTGTCAGGCTCATACATTAAAAGTTTGTTATGGCTAATTGTGAAAACGAGGTATGTTTTAATCTGCAGTTTCTTCCTGCAGAGAAATATCTGCTTTGTGTGGTTTGGTTTCTTTTATTTTTCAGGTCACTACTCCTTTAAAGTATGTTTATGACTGTAGATATTACATCCATTGAGGTTGTCACTGGTACTGTGTTGAGGGGGCTTTGCCTGGCTTCATTCTCAGAACCTCCTAAATGATGTAAAAATGAGATTTTAAATTCACTTTTGGCTAGAGATTTGTGTCCTACTACTGCAAAGGTTAACAAAAATGTTGTGAGAGGATTAAGTTGATACAGGGAATCTCATTTTTATCACTCCTTCTCTAAATTTTAAACATTTTTTTGCTCCCTTGTCCAACTGTGGCAAGAAACAAACAGTCTCAGAGATATGCTGGTGAGTGGACATTAACAAAAACAATGGTGGGAAGGTTCACTAAAAGAAAGAAGGAACCCCCCCCCAGAACAAAGGACAGTCAAATAAGTCAAAATGACTATGTAAGGGAGCTCTTCCATCCTGGCAGTCCGCTATCCCTTCCAGAAAGTCTGAATCTCCATTTCTCTCTTTGGCAACAGGCAGTTTCAAACAAATGTGTTCTGAGACTGGATCAGCAGGGTACAGATGGCAATGGGAAGTGATCCCTCATTTGCTGGGAATTATTCAACATCCAACAGACCAAACCCTTCTGTTCCCTCCTGTCCTACAGCACATGCTTTATCAGAGGGATAATGGAAATAGTTCTTCTTTCCCAGTGGGGAAGAGGTTTTCATTTAGGAATGTTTCTGATGCTAAAGAACAAAAATAGCTGGAGATTAGTTACGGACCATTTTTTCTTAAACTAGTTTGTGATAGTGTCCAAATTCAAGATGATTTCACAACACAATCTCTTACCTCCTTCTTCCCTATTTGAAAATATTTAGTAACCTTAAATTTAAAATATGCTGATCATAACATTCCTATTCATTAAGGCTTCAGATTTTTATTAATTATTTTTTTTTTGGTCTGGATCACATTATCTGTTCTCTGATTTACCCTTTGGGCCATCCACTGCTCCAAGAGTGTTCACAAAGTATCTAACTCCAGTTATAGCACATTGCAGGCTAGCAGGCTACAGGGTATCCACTTTTTCCATATTTAGATCACTTACTTATCAATGCAGACTATTTTTCAAAGTGTCAGGAATCTCTCTCTCTTTGGTGAGAAATATATGCAGGCTGGGATTCCAAGTGAACCAACATACAAACAGCTTTTCTTCCACAGGAAAAAAACATAGATTTATATTTAGATCTATTCCAGTTTTTTTCCCCAGATCACTTTGGTGATGCACATACAGCCACTATGGACAGGAAGTTAGCAATGTTTTATTTGGGTGTTGCAGTCCCCTTAGTGGGCGAGGAAGGGAACACCTCAGGATTCTGAGTCCCATGGCATCTGTGATTCTCATGATACTTCTGGTTAGACTCCACATGAGAAAGATACAATGGTATCTGAAGTCTCTTTCATACTTCTCAACCTCTTGGAGCAATAAATCTGGACAAAGCCATAAATAATTGGAGAACAGAGTCCCAAAATTCAGACAATTCCTCTTACAAACTTAACAATTTGATAGAATAACAGTTTTTGAATTAGCATGAATATTCTGAAGGGTGAGAAGTCTAAAACTTAATGTCTGCTATTATATTTTGATTTCAATCTTCAGTGATTTGCCAGTGTTTTACCAGAAAACCACAATTTTATGAGAAACATACCAAAAATATGAAGCAAAAATCTGGACATTCTGTGAAAACCTGGACAGTTGAGGGGTTGGCCCTAGCAGAAACACCCATAATCTTTTCAGATTCCAGTTCTGGGATGTGTGAGAAGAGAAATCACTTGGTGGAGGCATCAAGTACTCTGAATCCAGGTCTCTACCGCTCCCCTCCTGCTCCAAAACAGTCAATCTGTTACCACAGACATCTTAGACTTTGCTTGAGGATCAGTGTTAAAGGGGATGAAAGTGCAAAGTATTTGGGCCAACAATGACAGACACAAGGACATGAATGTAAAAGACATGCTTGCCCTTATCAAAGCACTCAATGATCTAAATCACCTTTGGCCCCCAGGACTACTTCAAGCTGTTATGGACAATATTGCAGTGATGTGGTACATAAACAAGCAAGGGATAAGCAGGTCTTACCCCTATGCCGACTAGCCATATTATCACAGGATATAGCTTTACAGCAGAATCTCACTCTACCTCCTACATTCTATCAGAGAAAAACTGCATGGCAGACAAGCTGGGCAGGACTAATGCAGACCTTCATGAATGGAAACTAGATCTGGGGGTCTTCCAAAATCTGATTCATCTCTGTGTAGTTTCTCAAGTAGGCCTTTTTGTCATTTAATTGAAGAATCATTTGGCAAACTTCTGCTCCAGGACTTCATGCAAGAAGGCCTTGAAGACTGATAGCTTTTCTTTGGACAGAAATATTCCTGTATGCTTTCCACTGATATTCAAGGTAGTTCTGTAGATTCATAAGGAACCCCCAAGATTACTGTGGTGATTCCCATCAGGCCCAGGAAACAGTGGTTCTTCCATCTTTTGGGATTTGGGAGTGTAATGAGTTGGCAGACTTTAAAAATTCCCTGCAGACTACTTTATCAGAAATACTGGGTAAACAAATTGGTGTAACTAAGGAAATAATTTTTTTAGTTGTAATACAGAATCGGAATTGTCTAGGCATAGTAAGGCCTTGCTGAGTTTAATAGTGGTGGCTGCCAAAAAAAAACAATTACTAGAAAATGAAAATCAAAGTCCAAATCAACTGTACTAGAAGTAGTGAATATAGAAACATAGATAAAAGAACTGCAGGTTGGATCTTTAGAAAAGGGTAGGAGCAAATGACATCAAAAAAGTGGGAACTGTGGGAACAAATACATGCAGAATTATGTTTTGTAGGAGGAATGAGGTTTAAGGGAAGGCAGGAGTCGGCTGAGCTTTGTAATTTATTTTTATTTTATTTTTTATTTTACATTTGTTTACCAGGAATGTCCGACTGGACAGATTGTCCATTTTCAGTAGAGGCCAGGGGAGAAAAGCTCCAGTATAACTACAAATAGTACAAAACATCAATATACAAAACAGTTTTATGGAAAAAAGAACTCAACTTAAAGGAGTAGAAGACCAGACAGTCATAGATATACACATTGTAGATTAAGAGCATATCTTAATACAGTCAAGAATAATTGTCATATCATATAACTACTCATCTTAATACAGTAACAGATATATCTGTATATGTGTAGCATGGACTGCCATTTCATGAAGGAAAACAGAGAAGGGTGGTGTGCTTAATCACATTGTTAACATAAGTACAGTGGGAAATAATTAGTTGAAAAGATAGAGTAGACTAGGCTGGATTTCTAAATAAAGAAACTTGAAAAGCAGTTGTAGATTGAGGGTGAGTTGCAAGAAAGAGAAATATTGTGTTAGTTTGCATAGCCTGAGTATGAGTAGTTGTTTTAGCCTGGGTCAGTGCATGTACATATCCATGAACTATGTAGGTAGAATTTGAGAAGGTTTTTAAAGGTAATTTTGTTGGCTGTTGACTTTATACTAAGGGGCATAGTGTTCCAGATTTTAGCAATGTAGCTGGAATACAGGGAGTCATCAGCACTGTCCTTACTTCTGGTGATATTAATTAGACATTTGTTGCTAGATCTTAGTAAACATTTGTTTGAATAGTGATTTAATAGGTCTTGTAAGGCTGGCATTTTTTCAGGGTGGTAAAATATCTGATGGGCTATTGTAAGTTGGTTAAGGGTGAGCAGATTCGGTAATTCTAGCCAGGATAGTTGTTTGAGGGCCTGGCAGTGATGAGACTGATAAGCTGAATCTGTGGCGAATTTTGCTATTTTTGTTGTAGCAGGTGTTTAGCTTAGTTAAGTCTGATTTATTAAGGTTTGTGAATATGGGGGATGCATATAGAAGAGTGGAGACTAGGTGGGTTCTTGAAATCATGGTGTTGGTAGTACTGGTAAGGAATTTTTTACACCTATATAGAGTTCCGAGTTTTTTATTAACTTTTTTTATTGACTGAGTAATGTGTAAGTCAAACTTCATGTTTTGATCTAAAACAACACCTAGGATTTTGGTTTGGGTGACTGGTGTAATGTGAGTATTGTTTTTTGAAGTGATTATGAATGGGAGGTGGGATCAATGGCTTTTGTAGGGTCAAATAGCATCAGCTTAGATTTGCTAGGGTTAAGTATGAGCTGTGAGTTGGATAACCAGGATTCTACTACTGTAAAGGTTCCTTGTGCATTTTTTTTTGAAGCTGCTGTAGTATTGGGGCTGAACAGATTAGGGTAGAATCATCTGTGTTTTGAACTAAGGTTGCATGGAGGGTGGCACAGTGAAGATTGTTGCTAAATATGGTAAAAAGGAGTGGACCTAGTATAGACCCTTGTGGAACACCTAAAGTAACAGGCAGAGGGGGAGATAGGTTATTTTGCCATTTTACTGCCTGACTGTGACCTGACAGATAGTTCTGGAACCATGCAAGAGTAGAGTAGTTTAGATTAAGTTCAAAAAGTTAAGTTAAGGGTTTATTATGTGAAACAGTATTGAATGCTTTAGAGAGATCCAGAAAGATAGTTGAAACAAGGTTACCATCATTACGATGCTGATTAATAATATTAGTAAAGCTGATAAGGGCTGTGGTAGTGTTGTAATAAGGGCGGAAACCATGTTGAGTGTTTGCCAGCAGATTGTTATCTATGAGATAGTGTAGAATTTGTGAATGTATGCATCTTTCAAGGATCTTTGATAGAGGAAATAAAATGGCAATAAGTCAGTAGTTTGATCTTCTTCTTCTTCTTTCGGCTTTTCCCGGTTAGGGGTCGCCACAGCGGATCATATGTCTGCTCATGATTGGCAGTGGGGTTTTACAGTGTCGAGTTGCCAGCCCGGTGCCCAACCTTCCACAGAAGGCACACACACACACACACACACACACACACACTCAGACCTAGGGCCAATTTAGAGTGTCCAATCCACCTACAGCATGTCTTTGGGATGTGGGAGGAAACCGGAGCACCCGGAGGAAGCCCACGTGACCACAGGGAGGACATGCAGACTCCACAGTTCTGTAGAATTCCCTCCCTTGTGTAGTGGAATTATATGAGATATTTTCCAGGGTTCTGGGATATGTTGTTCAGAAATGGACCTACTGATCAGTGTACAGACTGGGTATGAAATGGCTTTGGCTGATATTTTGAGAAATTTGGCAGGTAGTTTATCTGCTGCAGGGGGTGTGGTTTTGAGTTTATTTAGGTATTTTTTTATAGTTTTGGTTGGGACTGGTGGTAAGGAAAAGTATTTGATATTGTGACTTGATGGTGACAGGATGGGAGGAGAAGGGAGCAGCTGTTGTTGGTGAGGGCTAGAAATGATTCGGTAAAGTATTTGTTAAACTGATTAGTGATGTTGTCAGTATTGTTATTGGTGGATGGGCTGGCTGTGCCCCTTTTGCCTGGTTGTAGAATATTATTAATGGCAGATTGGAACTTTTGTGGGTTCTTTCTGTGCTTTGACTGAATGTCAGTATAGTGGGGTTTTTTTGTCAAGTCTGATTTGCTTGTTGGTTTTATTTCTTAGTACAAGGTTGTTGTTGTTGTTTTTCTTTTGGCTTTTCCTGGTTAGGGGTCGCCACAGCAGAACTCCGGTCCGCTAATGATTGGCAGTCGATTTTTATGGTGCTGAGGTGCCAGCCAGCCTGATGCCCAACCTTCAACAAAGGCACGCCCATTCACACATGTCTTTCGAATGTCACTCGACCGCGGGGAGGACATGCAGATTCCACACAGAAGATGCTCCAGCAGGGAATTGAACGGGAGAACCTCTTGCTGTGAAGTGACAATGCTACCACTGCAGCACCGCGGCTTTTCATTTCTTAGTACAAGGTATGTTTGTCAATTTGCTACTGTTTTGTTATGGAGCCATGTTTCCCAGGCTCTGTATCTTTCTTTTAGAAATTATCTTGTCTCTTTAGTAAGACAGGGGGAGTAGTTGGACTTTATTTTAATAGTTCTAGTTAGGGCTAATTTATTTAGCATATTTATGAAGGTAGTGTTGAAGTGTTCTAGAGTATAATCTAGGGGAAGAGATTTAAGTGGCTTCCATTCAAGTTTGAGTGTGGATATAAAGTCCTGAGAATTGAAGTTTTTTGTTTAGTGTATTTGTTGGAAAGAGGTGAATTTTTTGGTGTTGGAGAATGAAGGTGTGGGAAGTGGTCACTAAGAGAGTGTGGGAGGCAGTCAGAAAGATGTGATAGTTCAGGTCAGTTGGTGAGGATTCAGTCAAGAATGGACCCCTTTTTTGGTGCTTTATCTGTTCTAGCTATAGTTTAAATTATTTGAGTGAAGCCATGGAGGTTGATATGTTCAGTAGGGTGTGATGAGTTGCAGGAGTACCAGTCCATATTAAAGTCTCCATTTATGATAGTCTCCTGGGGGAGGGTGCTTTCTGTCCAATGTGTGATAGATTCTAGGGTATTAATATTATTGCCAGAGGGGGGTGTAGGATCTGATTATATTTAAGATTTTGTTTGAAATGATTTTTAGCCTGGTGAGTAGGATCTCTGCATTGTTGAAAGCAGGAGAGGATTGGTTAATAATTTCAAGAGTGAGGCTATTTCTGAAAAATAGAGCAATACTTCCACATCTTTTAGTTTTTCTATCCTATCTGTGTATGTTGTACCCTGGGGAGTATTTCATTGTTACTAATTTCTGTTTTAAGCCAGGTCTTAGTAATTAAAACTATATCTGGAGAGTAAAGTGAAAGGGTGGCATTCAATTCACCTATTTTGTTGAGGATGCTTTTTAGGTTTATGTTAGGTATTAGTATTAGTAAGTCAGATCCTTTCCTGGGGAGGTTTAGTGGATTTTGGTGATGAGTGGTGGGAATGTTTAAGTTGTTTTTAGGGCCAAGATTAGGATGAATGTTGTCAGTAAGAATAAGTTAAGATGCTATGTGAAGGATTGTTTTTAGGTACTTGGATATAAATATGTCAAATTGTATGGATATATGTGATTGGTATTGCTTGGGGAGAACTATAAATGGGGCAAGGTTTGTATGTGAGCAGTTGTATATACTTGGAGATATCTTAATTATGAAGCGTTTGGATTGGGATGGAAGGGGACTGGGGGGTTTGTGAGTGCATATGGTAGTTAAGCTCATATTGATAGGAGGTTAATTGTGTTAAATAATTAGATTTATGGAAATTGTGCAGTGAAAAGTTTAACATAATGTTCTATGTGTGTTATGAGTGGGCAGTAAGAAGGGAGGAGTGACTTGTGTAAGGGGATGTTGTAGATGGGTTATGCAGGTCCAAAGGAAAGTGGGAGGCTGTAAGTAGGTTTTTTCAAGTGGAGAAATCTGACTGTAATGCTATACAGAGTTGTTCCATCTTAGTGGAGAACAGGTTAACTAATTTGAGTGGGATGGTTCTATAAGGGAGAGGTGTGGGGAGCTAATTGAGTTTTGATTGGCTAATTTAGATTAGGAGTTTGGCTTGTGTAATATAAATTTATGGGTAGTGGACGTGGGTGGGGAATGGGAGTAGGGTAGGGGAGCAGAGTGATCCCAAGCGTAGCGAGGGCAAACGGAGTAGGGCTACACCTAGTTTGAGCTGCTCACAAAGAAAACAATCATTAATGCAAGGCCGCCTGAGCAACAGCTGACTATAGTGAAAAGTAAAGGAAGATATGGAGAAGGTAAGATAGACACAGGCTAGGAAATTTACAGCAGCTGGTTCTTGGGAAGTACTTGATAGGCAGAGGCAAAACCTTATGAATTCACAGGTATGGAAGAGAGAGAACTCACAAGAGAGTGGTTAATGGTGTTATAGGCTCTAAGTGGATATGTTGGAGCTAAAAGAATTTATCATTCCACAAGTGAAGCAGAACAGTGCATAGATAGGACATAAGTATGGAGAAAAAGAAGGTAGTTAGTTAAACATTTAAAAGAGGTCAGGGTAATTCAGAGAAATATTGCTAGGTATAATATTTGAGATAACTACAAGAAAACCATTCAGGCTACAAAGAATCATAGGGTCGGTAAGGATAGGAAAAGCAGAAACCAGGAAGGATAGTGATATCAGCACTTTTATGGTGATGTATGTGGTACCCTGGCACTGTTCAAAATATTCTACAGTGTACTACTTAATACTAGAATGTACATTGAATGACTGGTGGTCTTAAGAGAATGATAGAATCCTTTAAATTATTGAGGTTCCTTTTTTTCAGTATAAAGTTCCCTACAGTAGCTCTGTCTGGTCTGTGGGAAAGAGTGCAGGGCAGTAGAAAGGAAGGTTGTACCTATAAAACAAGGAGGGGATAAGTGCGAGGTTAGCTGTAAGAAAATAACAAAACTGCACTTGATATGTAGCTAGGTTGGATTTACAAAAGAAAGAGATGGCAGCAATATAACTGAGATAGAAGAAATAAGGAAAGGAAGCATATGTTTTTAATATAGTGAAGTGAGGGCAAGGAATATTTTATAAAAGAAGAGTTAGTGTGATAGGAAAGGGGGTTAGCAGAGAAAGGTGACACAGTAATAGAAAGGGTGGTTAGCAGAAAAGAAGAGGAAAGAGGGAAGTGTTTAAAACTAAAAGGGGCATAGGTAGAGAAAGCTTGTAACAAATGTAATCTTTCAGCAATCCAAAACTTTGTACAGACTAAAGCAATGTGGCAAGCATCTTTGTTGATAAACGATAATTATAATAATTTAAATGTGTTACATACAATTGTCTGTATATTAGTTTAAGCAGCTCACTACAGCAGTTAGACCTTTATCAGCACTAAAAGTATAGATTGCAGCATATTAACTTGTTCTATGTTTGCAATGTACATGTACTCATGTTCATGCATGTATGCATTGCTAATGTAGGAATCCGAAACAGCTAGCAGTAATTCACTAGTGTAAGACAAACCTAACTCTATAGTTTATAATGCATTCAGACTTTTGAATAGCTAAATGAAATTTAATGTATTGTAACAGAATATATTCAGATGTTAAAAAAATCTGTTACGACTGCTTATTCCTAATACCAGGTAATTGGTGGTTAATATACAAGGAAAAATAGAGTTTACACTACGTATGAAACAGACAGAGACAGCAAGTTGAATTCTGGAAGTTATCTGACTGTGTTTTATAACTGTCCCTTCAGGTTTATATGATAGACAATAGATACAAGATAAGCAGGTCATACAAAGGGAACGTACATCACCAAGCAGTGGCTGATACAATAGTTAGAGGCAGACTGGAAAAGATGGCACCGGATGCCAAACAGGGGTTTTAACAGTGCAAGGTATCACAGGAGAGAGGACTTTCCGAAAAGAAGAAAAGGCAGGTACGGGAAAAGGTGGGAGAGGAAAAGAAAGAATAGGACCTAGTCTGAGCTGCTTGCAAATCATTAATGCAAGGCAGCTCGAGCAATTGTTGACTATAGTGAAAAGTAAAGAAAGATATGGAGAAGGTAAGATAGTCACAGGATAAGAAATTTACAGCATTGGTTCCTGGGAAGTACTTGATAGGCAGAGACAAAACTTTATGAGTTCACAGGTACTGTAAGCGGATATGATGGAGCTGGAAGTATTTACTGTTTCACAAGTAAATCAGAAGAGCAAATAGATATGACATAAGTATGGAGAAAAAGAAGACAGTTAAACATTTAAAAGAGGTCAGGGTAATTCAGAGAAATATTGCTAGCTATAATTTTTGGGGTAACTACAAGAAAGCCTTTCAGGCTACAAAGAAGTGTAGGGTTGATAAGGATAGGAAAAGCAGAAACCAAGAAGGAGAGAGATATCGGCAGTTTTGTGGTGATGTACGAGGCACCATGGCACAGTTCAAAGTATTGCACATTGTACTAAAGATCAGAACATACATTGAATGAGCAGTGGTCTTAGGAGAATGATGGAATCCTTTAAATTAGCAAGGTTCCTTTTTCTCAGTATAAAGTTCTCTACAGTAGCTCTGTCTGGTCTGTGGGAAAGCATGCAGGGCAGTAGAAAGGCAGACTGTACATTGAATGGCTGGCGGTTTTAGGAGAATGATGGATTCCTTTAAATTAGTGAGGTTCCTTTTTCTCAGTATACATTTCCCCACAGTAGTTCTGTCTGGTCTGCAGGAAAGAACACAGGGCAGTAGAAAGGCAGATTGTACCTTCAGGTTTGTATGATAGTCAATGGATATAAGAGAAGCAGGTCATACACAGAGAACATACATCACCAAGCAGCTGATGCAGTAGTTAAAGACAGACTGGAAATGTTTGACTGACAATGACTGGCTAGATTATGAGTGATATATAAAGTTTGCAACTGAGAATATGTCAATATGGTTTGTTATTTATATACATGTATGATTGCTTATATCATAAGTGAAATTTAATAAAGATTTTTCTTTTTTGTTAAAGAGCAGGGATATTTTATATAACCCAACCCACAAACAACTTTAACTGCCTGACTGGATGAGTGCGTGTTACTAGTACCTTTTAGGCACCTGTTCAATGAGGATGTGCAAGATGTACTAATGGAGCAAAAAAGCCTTCTACTAGAAAATCATATATTAGCAAATGGAAAATGGTTTCTAGTTGGTACCAAAAACATAGCTGGTACCCATTCAGAGTAGTGCTTCTCTTGTTTTACAATATTTGTGAGAGTTACTTTCCTATCACTTGTCTTACTCCTCTGTCAAGGTTCACATTTTTGCCAGTTGAGCATGTCTGCCCATAGATCCCTCCTTTCAAGGCATTCCAATGTCAAAATGTTTTTGAAAATGGTTTTGCATAAGAGATCTCCAAGGCACTTGTTCCATTTCAACCAGCCTGTCTGACTTGAGGTTCTTAACATGGAAGACAGTTTTACTGCTTACTCTGACCTGAGTTGTAAGCTCTTATGGTGGGTCAGCCTTATTTCATTTTCCACAGGACAGGGCTTCCTGGAAAACTAAGCCATCTTTTATGCCTAAAATGGTATCCAAATTTACTTAATGCCAAACTATGCACCTTCCTGTGTTCTTCTCTGAACCCCCAAATGAGGGAGAAAGGATAATTCATACCTTGGATATCCACAGACAGTTCAAGTATTATCTTGACATTACAAAATCGTTCGGAACTTCCTATCAGTTGTTTATTTCTTGTGAAGGTAAGGAGAAGGGCAACCTGTGTTAAAGCAGACTATTTCCAAATGGGATATCCCAGGCTATTAACTTTTGTTATTCCCACTGGAATAAAATTATTGCAGTCAGGGTCAAGCAATATTCTACCAGGGCCTTGGCTTCATCTATGGCTTTTTGGAGAGGAATGAATTCTAGCAGTATTTTAGAAGCAGCAACCTGGTCCTCTGTACATACCTTTACAAAATACTACAAGCCAGATTCCTTCTCCAGGTCTAGGTCAACTTTTGCTAGAACCATTCTACAGGGGTTCCTGGACCCTTCTTCCACCTGCACGTTGTTCTAAACTATGGTAATCTACCCATACAACTCAGACTACTGCTGCAATGATCAATATGAAGAAAATAGTACAGTTATGCAAACAAATTTACCATAACACTACATGTTAGAATTATCACTGCTGCAGTAGCCACTCCCTCTCTCCATCCCCCTTGTTTTTGGTGGTTTTTTTATGCCAGTGTGTGGGAATTTTTTTTTTCATTATTTCTAGTGATGTCTTCTCAGGGCTCAGCTTTCCTCTCTCATTTGGCATGAAAGCTCTGAAGGTCTTGGCACCCAAACCTGTCTTTTTAGCTAGTTCAACTCAAGCTAATGGTTTGGGTGCATGGAAGGTACCCTGAAGCTTTGCAGGATGTAACACATATACCCTAGGCTTCTGCAACAGGGATCATTTGAACATCTACTATTATAGTAAATTTACCTAAACAGCTGTAATTTTCTACAACCCAAAATGTGTACATGTAAATTTGTATTTTATTTCAATATTATTTTCTACAGTTGAAGTACTAATTAGACTGAAAACTCATAATGCAGATAAAAATGGCAAAGTCTGTATGCGTATGTGTGTGTAATCAAACTCAGAAACCAGCATTTATTGTCTCCAACATGCTAGGACATAGCAGAGGAAACAGAAACATAGACTCTGGTTTTAGTCTATTTCTGACTATAGTGCTGACAAATCAGAGAATGTTTTTTATTCTGAATTTGGAAATGGCTGACCTGTTTTCACTATATCCACTTTCACAATACAAAGTGTATACTAGGCTGTCTGTGCTATGAGCAGAAAATAGACTGAAGCCATAATGTCCATGCCATATAGTAATAATGATTGTTGTTCACCACTATGTAGTTTAAGTGTTGGAATGCCCAAATACCTTTCAGAAGCCAGAGTTTAACATTGCTTATTTTGTCCTCCTTTTATTTACTCATTCAGGTCTTTAGCACACAGGTTTGTGAATGGTATACTCAAAGGCCATGCATTCAGGTGAAAGTATATGTCCTATTCACACTTGGAATGGGGTGATAAAAGGCAGTAGTTGCATTTATTATTTTAATATGAAATTTATATGGAATTATTCTTAATGCAACTACATTATTCATTTTGTAAATTATGTTTTTGTGCTATGGGCTGGTTCCCTTTCAGCTTTATAGCAGTTTCTATCTTATAGAAGAAGCAACCACCTATTTGAACTTTACGGTAAAGTATTCTTTGTCTTCTTGATTTTTTGGATGTCACTTTGATGAAGATGGCTGAAGGGTGCATTAGAACTAGCATTTATTCTAAACCTTGTAAGAAAAATAATTTTTTTAACTGTACTAGTATGCACCCTATTTATATATAGGAAAGTACTTAAAGGTGGTGCAGTGGTAGTATTGTAGCCTCACAGCAAGAGGTTCTCCTGTTCGATTCTCGGCTTGGGTTGGGAGTGCCTTCTGTGTGGAGTCTGCATGTCCACCCCGTGGTCGAGTGGGCGTACAAAAGACATGCATTGTATGGGCGTGCCTTCATTGAAGGTTGGGCGTTGGGCTGGCAACTCGACACCATAAAAACTAACTGCCAATCATTAGCGGACCACAGTTCCACTGTGGTGACCCCTAACCGGGAAAAGCCGAAAGACAAACAACAACTTAAAGGCAAATATATGAGATTCTCTAGATTGAACGATTTTTGTTCTTTAACCAATGATTTTATTTAGAAAGGCTATTCAGCCAATGTAGTAAGGTCTGCATCTAGACAGGTTCTTTGTGAAAGAGAGGGTGGAGCCAAACCTTATTTTAATGTTGCAAGTGGATTTGTTGATATGCCCATTGGTGCTTCTATGCCAGTGAATAGTGTTGTTCAGTTACCTCTTACTTATTCAAGTGACATTTCATTGGTCTGTGATGTTATTAAGAAGAATTGGCTGATTCTATTAACAGATGACAAAATTAGAAGTCTTGTTGGTGATAAACCTAGTTTCTGCTTTAGGAATAGAAAATCACTGAAACAACAGTTATATTATCAATCTAAGAAGGTCTCTAAGATTTTATCTGTATGCACTGACACTTTTCCCTGTTATTCCAGAAGTGCCTGTAAATGTATTTCATCACGTTATTATTTTATACATACAAATACTAATGTACGATACACACCTAAGCTTTTTTGCAACTTACAGGAGACAGTTACTGATTTGGTGTATTTATCATCCTGTGAAGCATGTCCATGCTTCTATGTAGGATAGGCAAATAGGTCTTTGAAAGAACAAGTTCTTGAGCATATGAATGATATGCGAAGGAATAAATCAAATAGTGCTCTTGCTAAGCATGTTAATCTGTGTGGGCAAGCGAATACTTTTAAGTTTATGCTGTTGCAATTGGTATCTAAACATGTGGGGGGCGTTGTTAATATTACAGAGTCTATTGAAGAAGAGAGGACAGCGAAGATAAATGAAAGGAGAGGTGTTAGTGGAGGAGGTGTATTAAGGGAGTTGTTAGGAAATTAATTGGAAAGAGTTCAGCACTAAGATTCTTAGATGGATGCAGTTATAGTTAAGAATGGAAGTGATGAAGAAGAGATTCATAGAGATATATGTGACTGAAAAGATGAAAGTGGCATGAGATATGAAACAGAGATTGTAGCATCCCTCCTCTGGGCCAGTAATTAAGGAGCCTCAGTCCTTAGGACTAACACTGGTGAGGGACATTCACTTGGAAATAAAATGGAAACATACAGTATTTTCAGATTCAGCTATCTGCACCAAGCACAATTTTCCTTAAGAGCACACAGTGAGCACACCCAGTCCTGGGCTGGACTTTCTCCTCCAGGCTACAAATAAGACTTCACCTTTCTCTCTGCAGAAACCAGTGTGCTGAGTCCCTGTTCCACGTAAATAACACACATACTCTTTGAGATTTGATTTTCACACACACACACACACACACACACACACACACACACACACACACACACACACACACACACACACACACACACACAGTTAGTTAGAAAATATAGTGAGATTAGTTAAATACTGTTTTTTGTATCTGTCTGAGTCGTTACATCTGTATTATTTTTTATATTTCCTGTGAATTGAAACTCTGGTGTTTACTATAAATAGATATTCAGGATTTTCATGTTTTCTATGTTATTATTTTTTTATTAAATATATCTATACCTTTCATTGTGGCTGATCTTTTAGAAAATAATTTAACCTTTGAGATAATTGCATTTATTTGGTGACACTGTGGGCTTTATGCTTCTGAAAGTCTTGCCATTTGGGCAAACATGACCATTTGTATAGATATTAATTTTACTAAGAGTAATTGGGTACGCTGGTAAGAGCCTTAAAGTAACTGGCTGGTGGTAGTGAATCTATAGTCTGGGTAGAGGGGACATAGCTGGTAAATCTGTGACAGCTTTTCCCAGGTGTGTGTGTGTGTGTGTGTGTGTGTGTGTGTGTGTGTGTGTGTGTGTGTGTGAAAATCAAATCTCAAAGAGTATGTGTGTTAGTTACTTGGAACAGGGACTCAGCACACTGGTTTCCGCAGAGAGAAAAGTGGAGTTACGTTACTTACAAAAGCAAGGCAAGATAAAGTGGGTGAGTGGTCTTTGTTGTCAGGTTCCCAAAAACAGAGTGCTGAGTGTCACTGTCACATCTCTCACTAATATCTAAATACAATTTCAGTGCTGGCTATAGAATGACATCACATCTGGTCACCGGACTCTGTAGTTCCCACATTACCCCCCCCCCTCCCCCGACTAGAAGCTAAACCAGAATCTAGCACAGATGTGTCACAATGCACACCTAGAGTGTTGATAAGGCATCCAAAGACCGTAAAACAATTCCAGTACTTTAATCCTTCTTGTAGAGACTAACCAGCCATTCTCTTTCACCCCAGGGTAGCAATTAGTTCACCACTAAAGACAATAAGAGCAGGATCCCAGACCATAAATTGCATTCCTGGCTGCATTCAGGCCTGCGAGATAAAACTCTTTATGGCCAAACCAAGTAATTTAATTTCAAGCTATTTTTCCTAAGGTAAGCTGGACTAAGGTTAATCACCTCCCTTCCAGCATTCTCTGTTAATAAATTTCTACAGTTACCACAATACAGCCTGACATACATATATATTTCTTTTTTATTCATCAGGACTCATTACTGATACATTTTTAACACAATCAGCTTTACAAATACATTCTTAACACGAGCATCAGTAAAAATCAGACTGATATCCAAATGGCATAAAGTTCTTTACAAAACTCCAACTAGCTATTTTGGCATATATTACATATGCATTACCCTAACTGGCACTACCTCACATCATCAAAGAGATAATAAAGATTATGTTAATCTGGGAGAGAGGAACAGGCGCAGAACTAGGAATGCTGTAGATAATCTCTCAGTTCCTGTTTAAAATTAGCAGTGGATGAAATTACATAAACTGGGAGATAGTTCTAGGTGTTAGATAAATAGGATGAGTATAAGGCATCACTGAAAGAGATGCATGATTTCTTAGCAATGTCAAGACTTGGAGCTAATGAGCATAGAGCTGTGGTAGTTGAATGCAACCGGAGTATTTTATTCAAGGATGGCCACCTTTAAGTAAAGTTGAATAAGTTATGAGCATGTTTCAATTGAGAGAATATGAGGTTGCTTGGTAGTTCAAGCCAGTTTAATAAGTAAAGTTGAGCAAGTTATGAGCATGTTTCAGTTGCGAGAATATGAGGTTGCTTGGTAGTTCAAACCAGTGTAATTTTTTAAGGGTTATTAAATGATGATTTCTATTTGGCATCTTAGTAGCAAATTAACATCTTATTATAACAATAGTTCAGTTTTTTATGTGTGATGTACTTACATTTGTAAGAATTAGAATCACGAATCAAGGTGCCTTTACAAGAAGATGAACGTAGGTTATTGATAAAATTACTGAATAGCAGAGGGACAAGAATGGACCCTTGTGGGACACCTGTGGAAGTGGGAAGGTATGCAAAGATGGACCCTTGCCATTTTACAGCTTGCTTCCTGTTGGCAAAGTAAGAAAACTATTGAATAAAGATAATAGATCCAGGGTGGAAAGTTGATTGAGAAGTTTAGTGTAAGAGACCATGTCAAATGCTTTTGCTAGATCTAGAAATACTGCAGATATAAGTTTATTAGAGCTGCAAGCTTTATTGACAGTGTCTGTAAATGATAGTAATGTAGTAGAGGTGATGTATTCTGGCAAAAATCCATGCTGTGTATTGGTGATTAGCTTACTTTATAAAAGATAGTGGAGAAACTGTTAATGGATTTTAGAGAGGGGAGACAGGATGGCTATGGGGCAGATATTTGAAATGTCAGTCGAATTATGTCCTTTATGTAAGGGGTTAATATGTGCCATTTTCCATAAGTTAGGGGTACAAGATTCTGTAATGCTGTTGCATCTGTAGCTAGATTTAAGTATTCTGGGGGAAGGCTGTCGGCTGAGGAGGAACAAGGTTTTAGTTTATGTAAAAGTTTATTTTATGAGAGTTACAGAAACTGGTTGAAAGATAAAGTGGCTGGAGTTGTCTATGTGTGTATCAGAGAGGTTGCAGTTAGGTGACTTTTGTGAAGGAGATGTGTTAGGGTCTATGGTAGGGGAAGTTAGCTGCATGGAAGAGGTGTGTTAGATGAGTTTGAGGTTAAATTGGCTAGGCATTCTATGAAGTATGTGTTGAAACAGGTAACTGTCTGAAGAGGAGAATATAGTATCTGGGTATGGGTTGGGGTCCCTTTTTTGTACCGGGTTGATGAGAGAGGATATGAAGGATCAGAATTTTTTATGTTTGTTTTATGGCTATCTAGGTGAGTATAATAAGACATTTTATCTCTATTAACTTGTTTCTTTGCTTTCATACCTATCTGAATAGTTGCCAGTTTTTTGTAATTTTTATTCTTTTGCCAGTTAATCCATGCTTTGTCTCTGTCTTTCATAAGGAATTTGCAGTGGTTGGCAAGCCATAGGGTATAGCTATTTTTAAGTCTTTTTGTACATAGTGGGGCTAAGGTGTTAAAATATTTAAAAATGCTGCATTGAAGTATTCAATGGTATAATTTAAGAGCAGTCATTTTAGGATGGACTAGTTAACAACTTTCAGAGCTTCAGTGGAAAACTCTTTGGAGAAACTGGAGAGATTATGGGTAGTTTTGAGCTTATGTTCCTTTGTTAGTTGTGTAATACTGCTGTAGTTAAAAGCTGGCAGGGGATCACTTAGTGTATCAGGGAGGGTACATGAGGAGGTAAGTTTAGATGGGTTGGCATCCACAATCCAGTCCAGGAAAGATTGCTCGGAGCTATTTTTGCCATATCTTGTTGGCGTATTAATAAGCTGAGTGAATCCAAAGAGGTTCATGCTATTGATTGCTGAATTTGCAGATAAAAACTGCCAGTCAATGTTTACATCACCCAGGAGGATAATTTCATTTATGATGGTCTCTGCAATCCAGGATAGTATGTCAAGTATTGGAATGTTCTGTCATGGGGGATATATAGCACAGCAATGCATATGATATTGGCTCTATTAAGTTTTAGGAATAAGATTAGGATTTCTACTTTTCCAAAATTTGTAATTGTGTCTGTATAGGGAGTTACTGTGAGCATATTTGGGAAGAGTATAGCTATTCCACCAGCTTTTTTATGTGTTCTGTTGAGTCTGATAATATCATAACCAGGAGGTAACATTTCATCATCTTTTATTTCAGGTTTTAGCCATGTTTCTTTTGTGGCTAGGACGTCTGGGTTTTGTAGACTCATCCAGGCATGAAATTTCTGGTTTTATTGCATATGCCTTTAAGGTTTAGATTGACTGTTTTTAAACTTTGAGTGTATTCTTTGGTTTAGGGTTTTGTTGGGACCTAGGCTGGGGTGGATGTCACTACATTGATGGATGGTGGAGAGAGATGAATTGTTTATTATGGCATTTGTAGCAGAGATGCATAGAAGCATTATTTTGACATTAGGACTGACATTTTTTAACATTTTGGAGTTATAACAGTGGAATGCAGTTACGGGAATTAAGCTTGAAGAGATTTGTGAAAAGCTAGTGGGAAGATGGTTGATAAATGAGGATGAAATAATGGTTAGGGTGCATTTATTTATTATGACTACTGCTGAGGGTGTTAGGAATGAGATGAGAAGGATAAATAAGGTAATACAGGAGGAAAACAGCATGACTAGTGTTGTACAAATCTTGCAGTATAGTGAGGTAATGAGCAGTAGTAATAGTGTGGAGAATAGGTAGGTTTTGATGGGGAAGGAGTAGCGTAAGATTTGAAAAGGAATTTAGAACAGAAGAGGGCAGGGATGGTATAATGAGAACAGTTTGTTATTGGATAGTACAGTTGGGCACAGGATAGGAAGATGAGTAGTGGAGGCGGAGTAAGTGAATTATAAGTTTAGATGTAGTGGGGGTGGGTGATAATTGGGGATAGGGTAAGGGAGTGGATTGAAGCCTGAGTGTAGTAAGGTCTGAATGGAATGGGTTGGCCCATGGTGGATTAAGTACTAGGGAAACAATCTATAAAACTGCAGTGAAACCAGAGGTAAGACAAGTTCTGATAACTTTAAAGGCTGTAACACAAGCTGTTAGATTACTGTTATACACCTAAGTTAATGCAACAGGCATTATTGCAGTGTGTTTGGCTTGAAATGAGGCTATAGTCACTGGAGGACAACTGAGATTAGCGGAGGGCCAACCAGGTACTTCAGTGGAATGCAGTTACTCCACCCACAGGTGGTTCTCCACCAAAAACAATCAATATGGTAGAATGTTTATAGATACAAAGACAAGATCTTTGAACTCTAAATACTTGGACATGTCACAACATTTCATTTTATTGTTACAGGATTGTATTGCTATTCCAGGGAAATTTTACACTGCTTGAGTAAAATATGCTAAAGGGTTAATTTAAATTCACCTTCAGCAGTATAAGACTCGTGGGTATGGTTGAGGGTGGGGGTGGGGGTGTCCCTCCAGCAAAGAGACATAGACTAATTTTTGATTGGTTATTGAAGTAGAATATTTGAAGCTGTTCAATAATCTGTCATTGAGTCTTTTCTGATAAGACTCAAAGCCTACAAAAACTACAAGCACTGTTGATGACTCCCTGCTGGCTGAGGAAAGTTGTTGTGTCTTTCGGCTTTCCCCGGTTAGGGGTCGCCACAGTGGAACTTCGGTCCGCTAATGATTGGCAGTAGATTTTTACATGCCGAGTTGCCAACTCTGACGCACAACCTTCAATGAAGGTACGCCCATTCACGCATGTCTCCACACAGAAGATGCTCTAGCTGAAAATCGAACAGGACAATGTCTTATTGTGAGGCGACAATGCTACCACAGCACCACCCTGGCTGAGGAAAGTAAATCTATATATTTTTCTTTGTCTGTGAATTGCTTAAACTGATAGAGCTACTTTCTGTTTTATCTGCTCCATTCTGCTTTCTGTTTTGGGAAATCTGCTTGGCCTGGTGTTATTTGTTCTATGTGGCAGATAGACACTTAAATTACCTAGGCTGCACATTTCTCATGCTTTTTTCCCATTGGTTAATTTGTTTCTTGAGTGATACTTAAATACACAGAGAATTTCTGGGTCTTTGTCTTTTCTGAGAATTTCTGTGTCTTTGTCTTTTCTGATAAGACTCAAGACCTACAAAAACTACAAGCACTATTGGTGACTCCCTTCTGGGTGTGGACAGTAAATCTATATTTTTGTGTCTGTGAGTTGCTTAAAGTGATAGATCTGCTTTCTGTTTTATCTGCTCCATTTTGTTTTTGTTTTTTTGTTAAAAGAAATCTGCTTGGCATTGTGTTTTTGTTCTGTGTGGCAGATAGACAGTTAAATTACTTAGACTGCTCATTTCATGTTTTTTTTTTTTCATTAGTTAATTTGTTTTTTGAGTGATACTGAAATACACAGAGAATTTCTGCATGTTTTCTTTTTTTATAAGACTGAAAACCTGCAAAAACTACAAGCACTGTTGATGACTCCCTGCTAGTTATTTTTTCCCATTGACTCTCCCATTCATTGATGTGCTTTTTAAACTTGGTGATTTTAAGCCACCCATCCTTACTGTAAACTGAACTTTATAAACTTCTACCATTCTACTCTGCTGTTTATAGCTTGAATTATTTATTTGCCTTTTCTTGTACTTCTGTAAAAAGTGTGCTTTACCTCTCATTGCCTGTTCTTCTAAGTTACTTGCGCTGAATTAATTATCTTGCTAGCTGTTAGATAAAGTTGTGTATTTTTACACTTTAGCAAGCACTTCCTGTGTATTTGCATCAAGAGGATGGCAGATATTCCATCTAGTGGAAGTGGGTGGTAGCCAGTTCTGAATAGGTTTGGGGAACACACTAGAGATTCCTGCATGTAGTTGTTTTATTAGGTAGAGGACTTATTAATCAGCTTATTTTGTTTTTAGTGCCTTTATAAACTTTACACAACTGAGTGGCTATTGGCTCATTTCTACAGAGCAAAGTACTTTTATTGAATAATCACACTTTTATAAGCTGTTTAAAGTACACTGCTGTATCTGTATCTTTAAGTTTGTTTGTGGTAGCATTTCATTCCGGACACCGTTTTTTACTGTGCTTTTATATTAAGAGGACTGGGATTATTCATCTACTGACAGAAGGTGTTTACCTGATCTGTCTGAGTTGAAAAGCACACAAAAGAGCTCTAAGTGTAATCTTTTTATTGTCCAGAGGGCTCAGTAGTCAGTTTTCTGTATTTCCAGTGCCGGGAGAAATTTGGCACATTACATGGAGCTGTGCCAGTGCCCTGTACAGATGCAAACATCTGGAAGCATTGCTTATTTTCATTATACTGTGAACTTTTACTGTGCTAGTTACCTTATTATAGCACCCAGAACTATTGCTGCTCAGAGAACATCTGATCTGGCACTGAGCACCATCACTGGTTAGGCTAGCTGCAGATTACGCCAAGTAAGCACCCTTCCTTCAACCAGTTACAAACACCCTCAACTCCTATGCTTTCAAGTACACATTAGGACCTGCAACCATGGATGGGCACTTTCTGCTATCTCTGCATCTAATAGACATGAGTATCCTAAGGCAAAGTAACAATTACCTTCTGTACTAAGACAACCGACTAAGGCTCAAAACCAACCCACCTTCCCAAAAAATAACTAGAACAATCAGAACCAAATAAAACTTCAACTTGGAGCTATTTCAAAGTGAACTGAATGTATGTAACTGGTCCCCCTTAAAACACCTTTCTCTTGATGAAGCTGTAGATTTCTTTAATGCTAACTTTCTGGCCATACTCAACTACCATGTCCCCACTCGCTCTATTAGAATTAGAACTAAATCTGCCCCTTGGCTCTCAAAAGAAACTAAGAAAAAAATCCATCTCAGAAATAAAATCTGGAACAAATCTCGCTTAACTAAAAACACAACGGATTACCAACACTACAAACAACTGAGAAATGAGACCAAAAAAGCAATAATGACCGATAAAAAAAACTATTACCTGAAATCTCAGCAAACTCGCCAAAATAACCCACAAAAGTTCTGGGCAAACATAAATCAGTTACTACAGCCAAGTAAACCTATCACACCCAACCCACAAGGCTCTGACATAAAGAATCCCAACCAAATTGCTAATGACTTTAATTTATTTTTCACCGAAACAATTCAAACCCTAGCCAGTCAACTCTTTAGCAAAAACACAGCTATATCTAATGGTAACTTAAACCCACCTCCCCCATTTCTTTTCCAACCTGTCCCAACAACTTACATTCTCTCCCTTATCAAAAAACTCAAACCATGTACTCCCTTTGCTGACCTAATACCCGCAGAATACTTGCAATTAGCAGCCAATTCCATAGCCTACCCAGTTTCCATACTGATCAACAGAACCATCACTGAGGGATATGTCCCTAAACTTTGGAAAGTCTCCCATATTATTCCTCTTCATAAGGGTGGAAATTCTACTGAAATCTCTAACTACCACCCTATAGCCCTACTCTCTCCCTTATCTAAGATTATGGAAAGATGTATACACAAGCAACTGCTTGACCATCTTCTCCAAAATAACTTATGGTTTTAGACCTTCCCACAGTACCACCACTGGCCTCCTCTCCTTTACAGAAACAATCAACAAAAATCGTAACCATAACACCCTTTCCTCTGCACTTTTCTTAGACCTGTCCAAGGCTTTTGACATGGTCAACCACCAAATACTCATACACACTCTTCAATCTTTGTCACTTGAAATCCAACCTATTAACTGGTTCAAATCCTACTTAAATAACAGACATCAAGTAGTACTCTGGAACTCCACTCTATCTTCCCAGCTACCTGTTAACATTGGTGTCCCCCAAGGGTCCATACTGGGTCCCCTCCGATTTTCTTTATTTATCAATGACCTCCACCAAGTAGTTCCCCAAGCTACATGCATACAATATGCAGATGATTCTACACTAATTTGCTCAGCCACAACTGTATCAGATCTTCACTCTCTTACACAACACATATTTAATTCTGTAGTAGAATGGTTTTCACAACGCTGTCTCCTACTTAACCCAAAAAAAACTAAACTCCTTCTCTTCACACCTTCCAGTAAATCTCCCCATGTAGACTTTACAATAACATCTAAAAATGGCACACCTATATCAAAAGATCCTACTACCAAACTACTAGGCATTACCATTGACAACAACCTTAACTTCAATACACATATAAGCAACACTTTGAAAACTATTAATAAAAAAATAGGCACTCTTTACAGAATCAAACCTTTCCTCACTCCAGATTCTAGGATAACTATTGCCCACTCCCACCTTATCTCTCCCCTCCTCTATGCCTCACCCATATTTACTAACTTATCAAAAAAGAATCTTTTGAAATTAGAACACTCCTACCACAGCATAGCCATATTTGTTACAGGTAACCCTTACAGAACCCACCACTGTACTAATCTAAAGCAACTAGGCTGGCTTGAATTTCAGCAGCAACTAAAAATTAATCAACTAGCCATAGCCCATCAAATCCTATATCAACCTGACAAAATACCTATACTATCTACTCTTATTTACCCCTACCATAACCTAAAGTTCCTAAGATCCGCACACAAACTTCTTGTAAATATTGACAAAGCAAACAACAAGGCTGGAGATTCCCTTTTCTCTAACACTGTTGGAAAACACTGGAACCTGCTTCCCTCTGAACTTTCTACTATTCCTTCAAAATCTCTCTTTAAAAAGAAACTTAAGCTCTACCTCAAACCACAATGGCTGTGCCCCTGTACTAATCCTGACTAACTCTAGCTCCTGACACTTGACTACATTCTAGACCTTTAGAACCCTAAATCTACTTCACATTTACACCCACTGATCTATTTTTCCTTCTTGCTATCTTTATATAAAAAAAAATGTTTTTTTATATATATTCTTTCCACATGTCATACCACTAGATGTACTTACATAACTGCTATTTTCTTCTTACTTTCCTTTATCCTCAATTACTGTACATTATGTTAGTATTCTCTCAGAATGTCACTCGTAACAATATTTTTGTAACAATATTTTTTACCATTTATGTTCTACTTACTGCATTTATACACTTTATAACTATGTCACCAGTTATAATGCTTTCTTTTACTCTGTTATTTTCATGTATTTCTTTAATGTAAATTTATTTTAACTTTGGAGCTTATCTCCCCGGGCCTCTACTGAAAATGGACATATACCCAGCTAGACTAGCCCGGTCAGCAAATGTAAAATAAAAATAAAAATAAAAAATAATTCTCGAACAGACAAATACAGTATGTGAGAGATGCATTTACACATTGACACTGGTGGCATACAGACACAAAAAGCAACAAAAAGGTTGTCATTGACTCACACACACTGCAAAGGGGCACACACATAGACCCACATATGCAGAGCTGCTCACATGTAACTTACCCAAACCTCAAAGACCTCTCAGGCATAGTCCTCAGAAACTCCACATGTACACAAACAAGACAATTACCATCCCGACACATAAAGCCACATCTCATTGTGCCTCAACTACCAAGCTCATAAGGTGGAACACTACACATGTATTCTGGTAATAGAAGACTCCATTCTAAGACACACTGATGTCCCTCTTACCAGGCAGGATAAGTGGAAGGTTACTGTTAGTTGTCTGTCAGGTGTGGGATACACCAGATCATGCAAGCATTCAGGTCACTTAATCAGAAGTACCAGTATGACTCAGCCATAGTCAATGTGGGCATGAATGACCAGAGACATACTTCCTTAGATGGTGTACCATCAAAATGTCGAGGCTGAAGTGTGAGACAACAGATGTCTAAAAGTAAATTTGCACAGGTTTGTTTGTGTGAAAAAAAAACATGCTGGATGCACAACAGAGAATGGTATTGTGTGTTCGCTGTTGTGAATTCAGCATATTGAGTGGAAATTGCACTATAGTGGGGATTGGGAAATGTACCTTTTCTCTCACTGTAGTGCGATCTCAGAGTTTATATATATATAAGTAGCAGGAGATGTGGGGGGTGCAGGGGGCTTGCCTCCCTACAAAATGTGTGTTGTATGACACCAGATGTGGGGGTATATTCGAAAAATGTCGACAATTCAATTTCTAATTGTTGACATTTTTTTGTTCGCTCTTTTTCTCGGTCATTATCATAAGTTTTGACAATGTTTTTCGAGTACGTGAGTACTTGCAACAAACATGTTTGAAATTATGATAGTAAACCCCTTAGACTATATGAAGAAAGACATGAATGAGCTTTCAGAATATGTGTCACAGGCAGGTATGAGGCTAGCACTGAGCAACATTCTACCATCTCCAAAGGATGATGCCACAATATCATCAGTATGTGGTAGACTTTAACAATTGGCTTAGCTACTGGTATCATTCCAAAGGGGTTCAGTACTTGTCAGCCTGGCAAAACACAGTTGACAGGCCACACTGCTTTGCCAGGGATGGTCTTCACCCATCACCTCTAGGCTTTTGGATATTGGCCAAAACATTATCCATCCCTACAGTGCCTGTTTTAGACATTGCCAAGCAGACAAACCTTCCAACATAGCAAAAGCTATTCAGGACAAGCTAAAGGTGTTACTGCTCAATGCTAGGAGCTTCAACAAGAAACTAATCTCCCTGGAAGCTCTTCTAACCCTGGAGAATGCTGACATTTGCGCAGTTACTGAAACATGGTTCAAAGCCATGGAAAACACTCTGACAGTACATGGCTATATTGCCTTTCATACATTCTGACTAACCACTGTACATAAAAGAGCAAACGGTGGAGGTTTATCTATCTATAAAAAGGATAAGCACACTTGAAGTCTGGTCTAATAATATGACTTGCTTGAGCTGCTCCATGTCCAATCAACCATGGGAAAAACCCATTACCATATTCTTGCTAGCTATAGGTCCTCCACCATGAGCCAGCAAACCCATACATCATAGCTAAAATTACTAGAATCACTCACTAGCCAGCCAAATACCATACTCATGGGTGATTTTAGCTACCCCTCCATTAACTGGGAGGCATACATAACCATTAACATGCAGGCCTAAAGATTTCCTGACTTTGTAAATTCAAATGCCCTGGAGCAGTTAGTCTGTATTCCCAAATGCGGGAACAAATATTCTAGATCTCATAGTCATAAATATGGGAGAGTGCTGCACCCCCCTAGTGTGATGTCCTCTATGGTAAGATCAGATCACAAAGCGGTCTCCCTTGAAATAAAAGTAAAACTAGTCTCCCACCTAACCCCCAAAATAAGAACTTCTCTAAGGTAAATTATCCTCTATGAAGTGGTGACATAGCTAGTTCCCAAGCTCCCCCAAATCCAGAAAGCACAGAAACCTATATAGAGGCATACACAAAAGCCCTGCTTGACCATAAAAGCAACTGCATAGAAATGACAGTACCAAACCAAAATAAACCCAGGTCAAACCACAAAAACAAGCCCTCTGGTAGACTCCTGGTATTAATAGATTCTACAACAAAAGAAAGAAAATCCTGCCTAGAAGTAAGAGGGAATGTGCACAACAGAACAAAAAGTCCCTCATTAGTCTAAGCAAGTGAATCAGGGAACTAGACAAGTATATAAAAGTAGACTTTGAGATAAAAATAGCCTCCAGTGCTAAGGACAACCATTGGGCATTTTTCATTTAGGTCTGCAGTCTTAAGGGCAACACCCAACAATGTGTGGAATTAGTTGTAGATAGCTTCACCTATACTCAGTCAGAAGATATAGCAAATCTGCTGGCTGACAAACTCAGCTCAGATTTCACTTCTCCATCACCCCCAATTCTCCCCCAAGTAATACTCTCCACCACTAAACTGCCAATTATCACCAAAGAACAGGGTCCACTGCTCTCTCTAAAGTTAAAACCACAGCTTCAGTGGGGCCTGACGATATAACAGGTTGCCTCTTAAAAAGCTTAAATCAGGACTTATCAGGCCCATTAGAATTTCTATTTATCCACAGCCTCCAGACTGTCTTTGCACTGATAGTGTGGAGGACAACAACAGTCATCCCTCTGCATAATGGGAGACCATCTACTGACCCAGGAAATTACAGACCTGTAAGTTTGACTAGTCTTATATGTAAGGCCATGGAAAGAATAATCATGGACCTGATAAATAATGACATAGGAAACCTCCAAACACTGGATCCAACCCAATTTGGCTTTGATCATGCCTACTGAATCTAGTGGATTTCTTTGAGAAAGTCATCTTGGCCATGGGTAAAACAGTACATACTGCCTTCCTCAACCTGGCTAAGGCATTTGACACAGTTCCTCATTCAGGTATTATAAATAAACTCACAAAACTGGGCATAATTCCCTACATCACGAAATGGACAGCCAATTGGCTCATGGACAGGACACGTGGTTAAAGTGGGTGAAACCAGATCCAACAAGAAGCCAGTTACTAGTGGTCTGCCACAGAGGTCACTGCTGGGACCATTCCCGATCAGAATATACTGCTCTGAAGTCAAGGCTAATGTGAAAGGCATCTGGATGACAATGTTTGTCAAAGACTGCAATCTGTGGGCAATCATTGTATCCCTCAATGATGTAGATATCCTTCAAGAGGGTCTGGATCAGACAAATGATTGGTACCAGAACCATGGTCTAAAAGTAAATGTGAAAAAAATGCATTATCATACCCTTTGGGAAGTTAAGTACCCCTGCAAATTACAACATCAAAAGCACACCCCTAAGAGTAGACTCAGAGGTGAGATATCTAGGTACACAGATGGATAGTAGCCTGAACTTTGACTGCCATGGGCCCAAAGTGGTGAGGAAGTCTTTTTATGAGGCTTAAAATATAAGTAAAGGTATGGCATTCATATCCAAAGAAATCATAGTCCCACTGCATTCATCCCTCATTAGACCAGTAATTAAGTACAATGCACTGTTTGACATGCACTTGACTAAGCACATAGCAGCTGGAGTGACCTCAGAGGTACCTCACAAAGAAAATACAGGGTGTAAACAACATGAACTATGCAGATAGACTAAAAGCCATATGCTTTTACTCTGTCTCCTACCAACAATTAAGGGGTGACCTATGCCTGACCTACAAGGCACTCACAAATACAGCCTGATGAAGCTGCTACACATTTACAAGTGAGACAGCATGAGAGTTACCCAGTCTAGAGAATTAAACTTAGTGACTGAAACAAAACATGCTGGAGATACAGATACGTGTCTCAGAGATAGTCCCTTCTTTGGAACAGATTTCCTATTCACATTAAGCAGAACTGTTCCCTGGTCCTCTTTAAATGTAATTTGGGGTAGTGCCTATGCCCCTTATGGACATGGGCAATCTGCAAGACACTCAGTGTACAGGCAGAAATTCATGCCATCCACTTGACCCTAAGGACCATATATTGGGTAAAATCGGGTTATATTGGCTAGGCTTGTAATGGCTCTTAAGCCATTAGCCTAGTAATCATCTATGAACCTATGAATCTACTGAAAACATCAGAAATATCACAAGCTTAATTTATTCTAATGGAGGACTTGCATACGTAGAAACAGGCAGCTTCCTCTGCATTTGGGACTTTTGTTGGTGTTGTATTAAGTCTTGAAAACAGAAGATAGAGATTTCAAACTCTATAAGCACCTTTTATTATAGTGGCAGTAAGAGATATAAGTTGAAAATTGACATGTGGTGGTGTTTCATTGTGAGCAGCAAACAGTTTCATATCATTTCAATTTATAGCGTATTCATAGTTGCTTGTGCAAATATGATAGTGGTATTCTTGATGCTTACAAATGAGTGTAGTGAAGGCACCATTCCTAGAAGCCATGTACACTAATGTGCAAGGCCTAAAATAATGAGATGGAAATTAGAAATGTTGTAAAGAACAGTATGTTAATAAGGTTGTTTAGCAATTCATAGTCTGACGTCTGTGTGGTATGCGCATCCTTTGTTAAATGTGGAGCTTCACCTTTGATATCAGAGATGCCGGCCACAAACTTGTTTGTCCAATTATGCACAAGCACTTTCCTGAAACACAAATGAATTATTTCCCCAGCAACTCCTACATTAGTTTATTTTAAGTATATACAAGCACTAAAATGACACAATAAATTATTTTGACTTGTGATCACTTCAGGAGTCTGACCATGTATGCACAAGCACTTCCCTAACACACAACTGAATTAGTTCCCCCAGCAACTTCTCCCTAGTATGCACAAGCACTGAAATGAAGTATTAACCCAAGTGACCCCTTCAGTAACAAGCCCCAGTATGCACAAGCACCGAAATGAAGTATTAACCCAGGTGACCCCTTCAGTAACAAGCCCCAGTATACACAAGCAGCAAACTAAAGCATTCAAACAAGCAACCTGTTCAAACAAATGTCCAGGTATGCACAAGCACCAAAATGTATTTTATTTATTTATTTTACCTTTGTTTACCGGGAAAGTCCGACTGGACACAGGTCCTTTTTCAGAGGAGGCCTGGGGAGATAAGCTCCAGTAAAAGTACAAATGTTAAATACAAGTACAAATATAAATACAAATTAGAAATACATAAATACAGTACAGAATAGAACTACATAAGCATGCAAGAACGAAGCAGTATCAACATGTATGGGAGAAGCAGCTTTGAAGATATAGATTTCACAGAGATTAACAGATACTGTAGTAAGTCAAATACTTATTAGCAAATTAGTAATACATAAATGAATGTGTTTTCTAGTTAGAGGCTTTCATGTGAGGGTTCAAGAAGCATCTTCTACAGTAAAGTACAAATTAGTGCTACAGAAGGTTCTTTTCCTATAGTTGTTGTTGTTATTATCAATGAGCTATTTTGTTTTACGTTATTATTAAGGATAAATAACTAGCAGAGGGACTAGGAAGTCTGTTCAAGAGTGTTGCATGTACTAGCTAAGTGTCTTCCAAGTGTGACTTAAAGAGCTTTTTAAATTGTATAATACAACTGTTTGGGGTTATTAGCATTGATAATTTATTCCATATTTTAGGAATGTAGGTAGAGAATAGAGAATTCCCAACCTGGTTGTTGGCTTTAGTAGTATCTAAAAGGTGTAGGTTACTGGAGCGAAGACAATGAGAACTTGTGTATGGGTGTATAATATTTTGGAGAGCAGGAGCTTTTTAAGGTTGGTGGAGAACTTTATGCGCAAAGATTAGTTCGATAAAGTGTAGAAGCTGAGGAATTCCGAGCCAATTTAGTTGTTTAAGAGATTCATAGTGATGTGACCTATAGGAGACACCAGTTGCAAACTTTGCTATTTTATTATAGCAGGTTTCTAGTTTGATTAAGTCTATTTTGTGGAGGTTGGTTAGTATTGGAGAGGTATAGAGGAGGGTTAATAGGAGGTGTGTATGGGCTATGGTAGCTTTTGTGTTTTTTGTTAGAAATTGTTTATTTCTGTATAGGAGACCTAGCTTCTTGTGGACCTTCTTTATGGTTTGGACAATGTGTACATCAAATTTCAGGTTATTGTTAATTTCTACCCCAAGCAATTTAGTGTGAGTTGTTGGAGTGATCATGGTTTTATTTATAGACAAGATAGTGAATGACTGCGAAGCTGTTGGGCTAAAAAAGGAGTTTAGTTGTATTGGAATCCAGAATGAGTTGAAAGTTTGTGAGCCATATTTTGACAGATAGGAAAGAATTTTAGGTTATGGGATGGAGGTCTTGTAGTGTGGGGGCTGCACATAGTGTAGAGTCATTTGTGTATTGAACTACAGAGGCATGAGGTTTGGAATGACTGAGCTGGTTGGTCAATATAGCAAAGAGCAGAGGTCCAAGAATGGAGTCTTGTGGAACCCCTATGAGAATTGAGAGCAGAGGAGAGGGTTGGTTTTGCCAATGGACAGCTTGTAGATGCCCAGTTAGGTATCTTAGGAACCATGTAATAGTACAGTTGCTAAGGTTTAGGGTGGAGGGAGTGTTAATACGTTTATTGTGATCTACCATACCAAAGGCTTTGTAGAAGTCCAAGAAAATGCTAGATACATATTGTCTGTTGTTTCTATGTTGGTTAACAATATTAGTAAAGGACATTAGCACAGTAGTGGTACTATAAAACGGACGAAAGCCATGTTGGGTGTGTGATAACAGTTTGTGTGTGTGAAGGTGGTTCATTAGTTGGGTATGCACTACTCTTTGTAGTATTTTAGATAAAAGGGAGATAAGATGGCAGTTGGGTGGTAATTTGTGAATTCTGTGAAGTTACCTCCTTTGTGTAGTGGCAGTATGTGGGGTTTTTTCCAAATACTAGGTACTTAGTTCTCAGATATCGACCTGTTGATGAGAATGG
Organism: Protopterus annectens; assembly: GCF_019279795.1. Lineage (NCBI taxonomy): Eukaryota > Metazoa > Chordata > Ceratodontiformes > Protopteridae > Protopterus > Protopterus annectens. The sequence goes on along the minus strand of NC_056737.1, from coordinate 515,114,569 downwards.
CTACTGGATAAGCAATAGATTCAGCGGCAATTTTTAGAAAGTCAGCTGGGAGATTATCGGTGGTTAGTGTGGTCGGTTTTAGTTTTTGAAGTATTTTTTTATGCAGTTAACAGATACTGGGTGTATGCTAAAATATGGGCAAATTTTCTGGGAGGTGGGATTGAGTTGATAGGTGAGAGAGGTTGGGTTACTGATGTTGTCTTGAGAGTTTGCCAGGGCTTGAACAGTTTCTGTTAAGTATTTATTGAATGGGGTTGCTATATTGTCAGAGTTGTTAATTGTTGTTGAGTTAGGGGTTATTGATTTACCTGGATGATGTGTGTTATTAATTGCAGCCCAGAATTTCTGAGGCCATTTTGTATGTTTATACTGAATATTATGGTAGTAGTTAATTTTATCTGATCTAACTGTTTTTTTTTTGCTTTGTTATGAAGCTCTAGGTATGTCTGTCTTACTAGCTGGGTTTTATTTTTGTGAAGTTGTTCCCATGCCTTGTCTCTAGACTTTGGTAGAGATTGACATTCTTTAGATAGCCAGGGTACATAATTGGATTTAATTCTAATAGTTCTGGATTGTGCATGGTAGTTTACCACATATTCTAGTGGTAGCTGTTTTAGGGAATCCCAGTTGCAACTGTTTAGTGCAGAGATGAAACTGTTTTGCTTAAAGTTTTTTTTTTGTTTCTGATTAGGTGATAGGTGGTCTGGATGGATTGGGGAGTGCATGTCTGAAGAAGAAAGGTTGGGTGATGGTTACTTAGGCTATCAGGGAGACAGCTTGTTTGAGATGCTAGGGAGAGGTTGCTAACCAAAACTTCAGTCAAGGATTGACTGTCGTTTAGAAGATTTGTTAGTCCTAGTCGGGGATGTGATTAGTTAGGAGAACCTGTGGAGGCTTATGTGGTCTGTTGGGTTTTGTGAGGAGCAGTTAAGCCAATCAATACTGAAGTCGCCTAACAGGACTGTTTCTTGTGGTAGGGATGTGGAGATCCAATGAAGTAAGTTTTTCAAGGTGGGGATATTTCTGCCTGGTGGAATATATCCTGCTATTATGTTAATGTGGTTTTTGGGGTTAATTTTTAGCTTGCCATATAAAATTTCAGAATTATTAAAGTCAGGAGTAGATATATCTAAGTGGTAAAGTATTAGATAATTTTTGAAGAGGACTGAAATGAAACATTCACCCAAGCGATCCACTCAGTAATATGTTCAGGTAGGTATGCACAAGCACCAAAATAAAACATTTCTCCCAAATGACCCCTTCAATAAAAATGACCAGGTATGCAGTAGCAGCAACTCAGCTCCCTTTGCATCTCAGTATTCTGACTGAAACCTGCTCCTTTCTGGCATAACTTCAGGGGATTTACACACTTTGTATGTAAATGAGTTCATTATAGGTTCATGTCTATGAATCAAACTCATGCACATATATGTAAACTCCCTGTAGTAGCTGTCCCTCTATGCTTAGGTGTTATTCATGTTACAGATTTCCAATAGGGTGACATGTTCATAATAAGTCCTCTGCACTTCCGTAGTCATCCTGAAAGTCCGGAATTTGCATAACTTCATAGTGTCACTCTTCGCGGATCACCGTTATAAAAATGTGAAACCATGAACCATGAATACTGCAGTTAATTTAACCATGTTTACTTCAAATGTATAGATGAGCCATGTTTTAAGAATATATTTGCATGGGCAGATTTCTTACTTATTGATACCCTCCCCTTACTGATCTTGCAAGTTACATCTTGATTTACTGTTTAGTTTACAGACAAAATGTAAACATTGAGCCAGAACTGCTTGGTTAGTATTCAAGCAAAGTGCATACAACTTATAATGTGTAATACGAGATTTATGTAAGCACCTAGGAATCTGTCTATCTGTTTATCTGATTTACGTAAGCACTTAGGAATCTATCTGTCTGTCTGTATGTCTGTCTATCTGTGTGTCTGTGTGTCTATCTATCTATCTAGTGATAGTGTATTCTAGCAGAGATGTTGATCAAAACAACTGAAGAAGCAATCTTGCTGGAACTGTCTCAAACCAAGATACCCCAGAATTTAGAAACAAATATCCATGCGTGAAAGACAAAATTATGTGATGAGCAGCAGCAGCATGTGGGAGATTCAGTTGCACACGCAGTGAGCTAGTGTAAAGTTGTGAGATATTGCAGGTGGCATAGTATGCTATTGAGCATATAATGAGTTGAAACTGAGCTAGTGTGATAGATAAAGCAAATGATAGTAAACCATATGATGGGGTGATTCAGAAACACAGCATCTACATGAGAAGCCATGACCAGCAGTATAACTGCATGCCATAAAATCCTAGGGAACAGAATCAGAGACTATGCTAAAATGTTAGGCGTAGGATGCTAACAATATGATTAGCAGAAATGTACTTGTTTGAGGCCACATTTGTAGTCAGTGGTCATGATGGCATATACTGTTGCCCCCTGCATCACAGAGGAATCTAGCCTTGCCTACCATTTCAACCACACTATGTCATAGAAATAGAGCGAAGTGCGGCTGTTACAGAAATGTCAACATCCCATGATGCATGTAATACCCACTCCACTGTACTCTAAGGTATGTGTAGCACTGACAACCCTGACTGGAAGGACCTTTCATTGACAAACTGGTGTCATGGTGGATGTATTCCAGAAAATCTGCCTCACAGATACTGTTGGGCAGCATGGAAAGGAGCTATCACCCCACTGTACTCACCTTTCTTGTGTTTCAGTTCCCTCCTCATTTTGTAATCCAGTCCTTCCCATTACCAATTGTCCTTCCTTCTGTCTGTCTTTGTTTCTCCTTTGTTTTCCCCATTTTTGTCAAAGCATCTCCAAGTAGGTGTTTGTGTTTTTTTTTTTTGTCTGTCCCAGCTATAATCCCTATAACTTCTTTACTGCCCTGCCTTCCCCTTATTTAATTCCCACTCTATAGTTCTTAAAAAGCAAAAATGGGCACCTGTCCTACAAAAAAATCTACTTTTGCTTCTCTTTGTCCATTTCAATATTTCCTTCCTCTTGTCCTTCTGTGTGTTCTTCTGCTTAGTCTTCCTAATCTCTGGCATTCCTCTCTCCTCAATTTCTCCATGTTAAACCATGTTAATAGAAGTGCATTGGCAAGGACTTTGCTGGGAAGCCCTTATTATGGCTTTCACTAGTGATGTGACCTTGTTTGTGTAAGTATGCACACTTCTGGCATCTGCATGTCACATGACAACTGCTCCTGTTTGTGTGATCTGTAGATTTCTCATCGGCAGATTCCTTAATTACTTAATCTCTTTCATGATAATTGTCCCCTGTTACATTATGTTAATCATCTTCAGACTGCATCACATGGCCTTAACCATGATAATTGTCCATTGTGCAACCATGTAAGAGACGTATCTCAGGGATATAGTCCATTTTAGAAAACAATATAACTTTAGTTTAGATTGTTTCTGGATTTCATCCAGCCATTCTCACAGTTATAGATAGTATAAAAGGCTGTCTTTTAAAAACAAGTTTTAGAATACACATTCACTTAAAATGTAAAGTTTGGAAACATTTTAATTGTATAAGAAGTTATTACTGCACATGATATCTTCATGTTGCAGCTTACATTTGTATACTAATTACCAAGGACAATGTATGTGCATAAAGTCTTTGTTTAGGTAATAAACAGAACTGGAATGATTTACCAGAAGTTGTCATTGCTCAGTGTCATTGGCTCACCAGGTGGCACATGTACTATTCCATTGATGCTAGAAGACCAGAACACTGTGAGTGCTTAGGTTGATTTCCCATTATTGGTGCTGCAGTGTTATATAAGAGGGGATGTTAAACTCCTCAGTGTCAGTCTTTTGTATAAGACATTAAACTAAGGCCCAAATGCCTGATATGGTGGTAGCTTATGTGGATATAAAACTTCATACAGCACTTGTTGAAAAGAGTAGGGGAATTTCCCCAACAACAAGGTCAAATTTCCCTAATCAATAAAAATAACACTTTGGCCATTCTAAAAAAAAAAAGAATTAATCGTGATTAAACAGTCAAGAGAGCATACATAATTAAATAAATAACTACCAACTAACTAATTAGCTAACTAAATAAACAGATACATAAACAAAGAAACAAATAAATATACATCTAGTGCATTCTTAATTTTATCTACTACAGTTTCATCTGCTGCGTCTTCAGAAATGCTATTTCATGCATCTGCTGCCCTCAGTAAAAGTATAATTGCTCACAGTATCTCCTACTCTTCCTCGTGTAATTAATGTGAGCCCAGTTACTATGGTACATCTCCATCTCTTGCTTATAACATCTTTTTGTACTTTCATTCCGTCGATGTATTTAAATGTTTGTTTTGTGTCTCTTATCTCACTTATCTTTCTACCAGGGTATTCAGCTTATTTTAAATCACAGATTTATTTTTATCATCGTTACATGGCAACAATACAAATGTATCTCAGTCATAAACAATACAAAGCAAAATCAACATAAATACTGTATAACTGCAGGTTTTCTTTTCAGTATTATTATTGCCTTACCAGTTTCTTGTTATATTCTTTTATATAATACCTCAGTTTTTATCAAATAGTGCTTGCATTAAGTCAATCTAACTTATACTGACAACACACAGACACTCCAGTATGTTACTGTCAGTTTAAAGGAGTATAGCATTTTCATCTTTGCATCATAATAATGTAAACCAAGTGCAATTGTTTTATCCATTTTGAAATAAAGGAGACAGGCGCATACCAACCAATCACACTAGTCCTTGCTCTGTGACAGAGGGATGAAACCCTCACTGCAGCCTATGTCTCTGATGTAGAAAAAAGCAGGTCAGAGGAGAATGTGAATGAGAAGCTTCTTTGTACTTTCCCTATTCTGTCAGAAGCTTTACAGAAGATGGAGTCTGGAAATAGTCACAATTCTCCAATGTGATCTCAGTGAGGGTTTGTCTAAAAAGATAATAACTTCATCTTTTTCTCTTGATAATACTTATTTTACTGTATTTCAGATCCTATTCCCTACTTCACTTATGATACTCTCTCACTGACTACCCCTGTTAAATTAAATGATATATTACACAAAAGTCCCTTTTGTGACACCCCTGCTCTGGGGAAGTAATCAAGGATCCTCAATCCTCATCACTGACACCAGTGAGGGATATTCACTTGGAACATAAATAGATACACACAGTATTTCCAGATGCAGCTATCTGCATCAAACACAATTTCCCTTAAAAGCACACAGGGACCACACTCCTGTCCTGGGGCTGGGCTTCCCTCTCTCACATCAGGCCTCAAATAAGACTCCACAATGACAACAGCTATAGAGCTGAGTTCTCAGCCGAGTGTTCCAAGCCAAGTCCTCCACTAACCTCTTTGTGAAACCAGTTGTCCGTGTACCTGCTCCAAGTAGCTGATGCACACACTCATTGAGATTTGATTTTCACACAAACACACACACACACACACACACACACACACACACACACACACACACACACACACACACACACACACACACACACCTGAGAAAGGGTGGCACAGATTTACCAGCTATGCCCCCTCTCACAGACTATAGGGTAGATACTGCCACCAGAACACTCCAAAGCCAGCTTCTAAGGGTCATACAAAGTTACCCATTACACTGAGTAAAATTAATACTAATACAAATAGTAGAGTTTGACCTATGCAGCAAGGCTTTCAGGAGTGGACACAGTGTCAGCAAATAAATATAAGTACTTTCATAGTTAAAATATTCTCTAAAAGACCAGCCACAATGAAAAGTTTAAATATATTTAATAATAAATAATACAAGAAAATGAAACTATTAAATATCTAAATATCTATTTACAACAAACACCAGAGTTTCAGCCAGATGAAATATTAAAAATAACACAGATGGATAGATTCACACAGATACAGAAAATAATACTTAACTAATCTCAGTATATTTTCTTGACTGATCTAAAGAATTACTATTCCCTAGTTACTTACTTAAGCAAGACAAGATGAACAGGTGAGTGATCTCTCTTTGTCAGGTTTTAAAAGCAAACTGCTGAGAGCTAAGTGACATCTCTCACTAATATCTAAATACCATTTCAGTGCCGGCTATAGAATGACATCACATCTGGTCACATGATTCTGGTTCCCATAAACTAAATGAGAATCTAGCACATTTGTGTCATGATACACACATATAGAGCTTTGCTAAGATGTGTTATAGCATCTGGAATCTATAAAAACATGTAAAAAACGACCACCCTTGCAAGGTAGCAATTAGTTCACTCCTAAGAGGTTTGTCTCTGGCTGCAATCAGCACTGTGAGCTACAATCTTTATGGCCTAAACCAGATAATTTAATTTCGGACTATTTTTCAAAGTTAGCTGGACTGAGATTAACTTCTTCACTTCCAGTATCATCTGTTCCAATACATTCATTTCAACAGTTGCAATACAGTCTGACATACAGGTATATTTTTTTCTGTCCAGCAGAACCCACTGTTGGTACATATTTTAACACAATCAACTTTACAAATACATTTTCAACACAGGCACCTGTACAAATCAGTGTGCTATACAAATGATATATAATTTTTATAAACACTCCAGCTAGCTATGCTGGCATATGTTACACATGCACTGCTTTACTTCTTGTGGCATAGCTAGCACTACCTTACATCATCACATCTCTCCCCCCTTTGAAGACTCAAGATAGTTTTTTCAATGACCCTGGAGAAATGTGGCATGAGAAATGAGCCTGTCTGGGAACACATTAATCCATAACCTGTCTTGAGATCCCATCTGCATTAGCATTGCTGATCCCACTGCAGTGCTGCCCTATCATATTATATGCCTGCAACCCCAGGCTCCACCTTAATAACTTGGCATTTGGCTGGCTGGTTGGATATAGCCATGTTAAGGGATTGTGGTCTGTAAGTACAGTGGATTTCCTTCCATACAGAGAGGGTTGAAGTTTCTGCAGTGTTCATACTATGCCTAGGCATTCTTTTTCTACAGCTGCATAACATTCCTCTCTGGTTTGGTGTCTGTGACTGAGATATACAGCTGGGTGTGCCTGTCTCTCTGAGCAAACCTGGATGAGTGCAGCCCCTACCCCATGGTTCAAAGCATCCACCTGCACAACAAATTCTTTGCTGTAATCTGGACTGGTTAATAGAGGGGTCCTCGCAAAGCCCATTTAAGCTTTTGGAATGACTGCTGGCATGCCGAGGTCCACACTGCCTTATCTGGCCTGTTTTTTCTCATCAGGTCTGTGAGGTGAGCAGCTATTGTACTATAATTGAGATCAAACTTCTATAGTACCCTCCCGTCCCCAACAATGCCATCACCTGTTTTTTTTAATAACAGGGGCAGGCCATGCCTGAATAGCTTTCAATTTGGTAGGTTCTGGCCTGATCTTACCACTCCCCACTCTATGTCCCAGGGAGGAGACCTCTGCCATACCCACCTGACACTTACTGGGCTTAATGGTCAACCCTACCCCTTGCAGTTTGCTGATGACCTCCTTGACATGCTGTAGGTGCTCATGCCAGGAATGGCAATATCATCCAGGTAAGCAAGGGTATAATCTCCTGCTCCTGCTAGGATATGATCTACCTGCCTCAGGAAGACCCCTGGGCATTTTTCATCCCAAAGGACATCTTTGTGAACTCATATAATCCGAAAAGAGTCACAAAGGCTGATCTCTCTCTAGCCCTTGGTCAGATCAACAGTGGTCAGATACTTAGCTCCACCTAGATGATCTAATGCTTCATCTGTCCTAGGCATTTGATTCTGTGTGACTATTTAGTTTTCTGTAGTTCACACAGAACCTGGTGCTGCCATGTTTCTTTGGTACCAGCACCAATGGGGAGGCCCAGGGACTGCTGGATTACTGGATTACTCCCAGTCCCAACATTTCCTGTATCTCCTCCCTCAAACTCTGTCTGACTGTAAGGGGCCTGCTTGATAGGCCTTTGAGGTCTTGTATCCACATGGTGCTGCACCAGGTAGGTACACCCAGGTTTCCTAGTGTACATTCCCCAAGCTCCTATAACACTGCTCAGATTTCTCAAAGCTGGGTAGAGGATAACCACTGGGACATTGCTACCCCTTCAACTGAGGTGTCAGTCAATAGATCTCCCTCAGAGTCCTCCTGCCACTCACTGCAGATAATTATCACAAGGGCCTACCTATCATGGTAAGGCTTCATCATGTTAACATGGTACAGTTTGTGCCCCTGCTTCCTGCCTAGCAGGTTTACCATATAGTTAACATCACTGGCCTTCCTTTCCACTTTGAATGGTCCCAATAAAAGTTCTGCATAATCTCTTAGCATGCTTTATGACCATATGACCTGCAAAAGGAATGTCATGGGCTATGGCTAGAAGTGCCAGTCACTAGGCTTTAGGCACTACCAACTGCTTTATTACATCACCCTCTAGCCAGTCCTCAGGGTCCACTCTCTCTACAGTGACCCTTTGTTACAGTATACAGACTCCCCTTTTACTTGAGAATCAGGTGCCTCCCGGGCTACCTCCCTCACGCCTCATAGTGTAGGGTCCGAGTGCTGAGCCTTTCTTAACTCTACCTTTGTGACCCTTCCAAGCTCCCCTTCCAGAGGAAGCCTGGCATCCTCTGACAGATGTGCTTTACTGCCTGCCTGGGACTACCATTCACCTCTGCCCTTAATGTCACTCTGTCCAAGGGAACATCAATTCCCACCAGCAGCTGTGGCTCACCTTCAGGATCACTGCTACAGGGTAGCTCTCTCCCTAAAATAGCCACCTCACCAGCCCTGGCTTCAGGTGTGGGATCTGTCTGCATCTCCCTAGGCCACCAGCCCCACATGCCTGTCTGCTGGCCTGACTGCATGTAATTGCATGCACACAAGGTACTGGATTATCAAAATCATTCCCTGTCAGGACATCTGCAGGGATATCCTCAAACACACCCACCTGCTTGCTTCCTTTTCCACCCTCCCAGTCAAGGTGAACCCTGGAAAAAGGCATTTGGAATGGGGTCCCTCCTAAAGCCCTGACTGGACTGGACTGCCCAAGCAAGCACTGCTCCTCTTTAACTACTGCAGGCTTCACAATGGTTATGTCAGAGGCTGTGTCTCTGTTAGCAGTCACCTGTTTTCCATCCACTAAGATAGGATATAAACTCTGTTGATAGTCTGGTATCCCTGTTGTTGCCAGACAACTTACCACTAGTATCCTGTTATTCCCACTTGGTGGCTCCCCCAGCTTTTGTTCCCCACCTTGCCTCTGTAGACAGCTGTATGCTACACGGCACCACTGGTTATATTTAAAACATATAACTCTTGATCCTGGCCATGTACCTGAACTAGTGGCTTCCCCTATTACTGGTGGACTGTGTTGGTGTGGTTTAGGCTACCCACCACGGGTTCTCACTGGGTATCCCATTCTTGTGCAGTGATGCCATCCTTGTTAAGTAGAGACCGCCCCCTTTTTCTCCAGCTCATCTGCAGAGTTATACTTGTGGTCTGCCAACCAGATTCTCATGTCCTCAGGCAAAGTGCTAAGAGCTTTTTCACTCACCAAAACATCTGCCAGCCTTTCAAAAGGGGTGAGATCACACCCGCTCACCCACCTAAGAAAATAAGCACTTTACTCAGCAATATAATCACATACACTTTCATCTGCCTTGCTTCTATGCTCAGAAAACATTTATTTTCTGTAAGCTTCAGGTGTTAACGTAAAACATTCCAGTAAACATTGTTTTAATTTGTCCTAGACAAAACAATCAGTTTACAACAATTTAGAAACAGCAGTTACAGCTTTAGCATAGAATAAGGGGGTCAGGAACCATACCTAGAGCTCTTAGTCAACATTATGCTGTTCACATACTCTTTGAAATATATGAATAAAACTATCACAGTTACCCTCTGTAAACTGCGGAAGAAATTCACTGACCTTTACTGTTTTGGGGTTCGATTATTCTGTTTCCCATTACCTCCATGACCCTGAAAAAGAGTCAGCCATCTTCCTCTTATGTTGATGCTGCTTCTCCTTTTCTTCAGCCCCCCAAACATAGCAGTCTCTCATTTTCTTCAACCGCCAAATGCCACAGTCTCTCTGCTGATCCTAATTCCAAATGTTTGGCCTCCAGTTCAAGTCTTTTTAACTCCAGATGGATTTTTAAATCCTCTCTGGAAAAGGTAAGCTGTCCTGTATCTGAGGACTTCACATCCCCATCACCAGACTGGTTATCCTGATGGCTGCTGGTTTGGGCTACAGCTGCAACTAAGGCTGAAACCATTTCCTCTTAGTCAGGATGGCATGTGCCAGGCCTTTGACATTTTTTTGCAGCTTGCCATAATCCTCTGATGACATCTTTGCCTACTTTCCCTGACTAAACTAAACTAACAAAAAATAAATAAAACTGTTATGAAAACGAAACTCTATATGTTTACCTTGTGTCTGCTGAGAGTACACACACCTTTAGTGACAACTGCTTACAAGCTACAGAAGTTCAATTAATATCCACACCACTGCTCACCAATATGTGAGATCCCTTCGCTGGGCCAGTAATCAAGGAGCCTCAATTCTTACCACTGACACTGGTGAGGGATGTTCACTTTGAACAAAAATAGATGCACACAGTATTTCCAGATGCAACTGTCTGCACCAAGCACAATTTCCCATAACTCATTACATCAAAGTAATGTCTCTAGGTGCATTTGTAGTTAACTCCTACTGACACCTCTAGGCATCAAATCTTGCTTGTTCATATTTGCATTAATAATTCCAAAACTATGCCATGTACAAGGTTTTAAAATATTTCATCTTGAAGCTTACACAATGGCAGACTCAACTGTATTAATGTCTGACCTCTGTCTAGTGCAGGTAAATCGATATTAACTGTTGTTTTTATGATATTAATTTATATAGATATAATTTTCACATTTTTCTAAATATCTCGGCAACCAAGTAATAGAAACAGAACTTAACAGAACTTCTTAGCCTCGTGAATATAACACTGCTGACAGTATTTGTGTAACTTAAATGGTTGATGAGATATTGTAGGTTGTTTACAAATTATTACAATGTATAAGTTAATCCCCAGGATTCAATAAAATCTGTGTAGGCTCCATGTAGAGCCTACATGGAATGCATCCATGTACATGGCCACAGTTCCCACTCGTTACGCGCCATGCATATTAATCATGCTGAGCTCCAAGGGAGATCACAATAACACAGATATTGAATCTATGTAAGCAACAGTGTAGAGGATGACCCATAATTGTGGACTGCCCAATGGTGTGGCACTATACTTAGCAATGTTGAGCTGCAAATATGTATATGTATATATATATATATATATATATATATATATATATATATATATACACACACACACACACATATACACACACACACACACACACAGTCAACCAAACCACCAAAGCAGAAGCAAGGCTGTAGAATAAAGGCACTTCAAACGTCTATCTTAAAAAAGAAAACTTTTAATAACTGGATCCCATTGCTTGGCTCAGTGTTTCTCCAACCGCCTTGTATCTAGGATAACATAATCGATGTTTAAGGGATCATTTGTTCTTATATCCTTAGTTGGGTCTAGAGCCCACTAACATTGCTAGTCACAGGTTTGCCTGTAACACGTCAGTATTTATTAAAAATATTTTTTAACTGATGGTCATCACTAGAGTATGTCAAAGTAAAAATCACATCCTTAGTTTTACCCCTATCTTCTGTTTCCCTTGGTAGTGAAGGTGCAAAATATGGCCTCCCCTGTTTGTTTCTACTTTCTCTAACCATACCTTGCACTGTTTGTATATCGTTAACTTTATACCCTCTCAATAAGAACAAATTTTTCACTTGTTCCAACCCATTCTCAAAATCATAATTTCTCTCTGTCAATCTACTAGTTCTTATGGTCTGACCCTTAAGAACATTCGTAAAAATAAAGTTGGGGTGATTACTACTATGGTGCACATAGGTTGGATGGAAATATTCCTTTCTATATAATCTAGTCTGAAGGTCACCATTCCCGTCTTTAAAAATCTGCACATCTAGAAATTCAATTACATCACGTGAATATTTCATAGTAAACTGCAAAAATGGGATGCTGTTATTTAAATATTGCACAAATGCTAGTAGTTGTTCTACATGCCCAGCCCATAGCAAAAACAAATCATCTACAATTCGAAGATAAAATTTCACTAAGTCCTTATGACGTGCTGCACCTTGCACGTGTTCATTCTCCCAATTGGCCATGAACAAATTGGTGTAGGTGTTGGTACCAGGTGTGCCCATAGCTATGTCAAAGATATGCCTGTAGTATGCCCCATCAAAAACAAAGACTTTGTGTTCCAGTATCAACTCCAATAGATAACAAATAAAATCTATTTGACGGGAATCATAGGCAACCTTAGTTAACAGGACTTTCTTCATCATATCTATACTCTCATTATTTAGTATAACAGTAAATAATGAAGTCACGTCAAGTGTGACCAACAAGCATGAAGAAGTCTCAATACTGGTCATCACGCCCATATAGAGTTCATGTAAAAACTGCTTTGTGTCACATAATATCATGGGACACTGCTCGACCACTGGACATAGTCGCTTCTCCACATAGATCGAAATAGGCTCCGTCAGCCACCCCGCTCCTGCAACAATGGGCCTAAATTGTGGTCTAAAGGAATTCTTATGTAGTTTCAGCAAACCATTAAATGAAGCAAGTAATGGTTTCTCTACAAAAAAATATTGAAATAATTCTTTGGTCATGAGACCCATATTCAATATTCACTCAGGGTAGTTAACAATTCTTGTTGAAACAGTTCTATCATTTTCACTTCTATTATCTCATGCATACTTTCATCTTTTAGCATTTCGTTAATGCTGGTGAAATAATGAACTCTGTCCATTACCACCACGGAGCCACCCTTGTCCGCCGCTTTTATAACTATAGTTGGATCTTTATGCAGTGCTGCAAGTGTTTTTCTCTCAGTAAGGTTGAGATTTTCAAAACTCTTTTTCCTATATCTATCTCCCAGTGAATGCTGCTAGCCATCCTTTATTGATGTAGCTCTACATACTGTACTCCCACGTAAGTGATCCTGACATGTTTCCATTTTTTTGTCTTTCAGGAAATATTTATCCCTGACACCAGGGCCCTTTACATATGCTGAAAATGACATCATCCTGGAGGCCTTGCACCAACACACTCCTGCTGTCTAGGGGGAGGGCAAACAGGGAAGAGTGGGCAGCATTGTGGACTGAGATGGTCCGTGATGTGAATGCTATGGGTCACCAGAGCAGGACATATGAGCAGTTGAAACACTGTGCTACTTGTATGATCACTGCAGCACGCAGAAGAGCAGTGGATGTGGACAGGGATCATGGTGTCACTGTCAGAGACCCTGAGGCAGAATAACCATTGTCAGCCACTGAGGAATTCTTGGTGAACCTAGGAACACAGTACAGCACCCAGGCATCCATCACATAGTATGTTGTGAATGTGGGTGCCACCTTTTCCATGCAGGAGGAGCATCCAGGTATGATTAGTTGGATCAGCATTGGAATACTGTAGCATTCAGTGTGTCAGGGTGTACATAGTTTTACATGGGTGTCAGGTGTTTTTCTTTGGGGGGGAGGTTAGCAGCACTTTGAATGTCATGCTCAGATTGTAACCAACATACCAATTAACATAATAGCTACTGTAAATGTGGGATCTTTGGACCTACTACCCTGTTATAGTGCAACACGTGGTGCTGTTTGCATTACATCTCCCTCAAATTTTCACAGGACCATCAGGAATCGGATGAGGTTGTGCTCCTGCTCTTGGTAAGCACAACACTGGTTTGTTAGAGATGCAGATTTAGTGCACTGTATTCATCCCAGGCCTGCTGGCTGGATTGATGTACTGTCTGCATGATTGCCAACTGCACAGATATTTTCTGACTGTACACAGTTTAGACTCATACCTATGCCTTGTAGGTTTGAGCACACTGATAAATTTCACAATATTTTTAGGATATTACAGATTGCCATATGTGTCCATTTTGCAGTGTTTTTCCAAATGTCAACAGTGCGCATCATTGTTGCTCATGAGATTCCTTTGTAAAGAGCTTTTATTGACAAGTAACTACAGATGTTTGTTAGAAAAGAATGTCCTCACATCCTACTATATGAGTTTGGGGGTTAACCAAGTCTGTAATAGTGACAGCAGTGTATACAGCTTAACATATATTGCAACATAGTACTGCAGAGCATAGTAGTGCAAGTATTAATGTACTGCTTTTCCCTTTTTATAACAGGTGAACTGGGGATTGGTCTCTGTCCCCTTCACAACCTGATGTCAATGTCTCTTCAGACTCTGATGCTGATGGTGGTCAAAGTGGGGCACAGGTGGGGGTTGCAGTGGCTAAATCTGTCACAGAGGTTTACATCCCTCTTCTGCCCTTATTATCACCATGCACAGTCAGTATGTCTACGCATACCCAGTATCCTGAGGCCACAGATATTGGACAGTCAGAGGATAGGGACATTGAACAGGAAAGTGAGGCTACTATGGCTGTAGTGAGTGTTGATATCAGCCATAGCCAAAGAGCTGGGGAGGTTCCACACAATTGGATTGACAGGGGTGCTCGTAGGAGGCCTGCTGTCCCTCCACTACCTGTTGCAGGTGTCTCATCATGTGTCACTCGGTGTATGTTTAGAGACATCATGGAGACACAGGCACATTCTGAAAGGAACTCCAGATGAATGCTCAGGGTTTTGGATGCAGCACAGTTTGTCATCTGTGACTGCCTCCACTGCATTGCTGATACCCTTGATCAGTTGACTGATGCACTGGAAAGACGTTGGTCTGAGACAGATAGCACACTATCTGTCTTGGAATACACATTGTCTGTGATGGAATGTCTGTTTGGAGTTGACCATTGGACTGGTAGATGTAGGTCAGCAACTACATCAGCTGAAAATCCATGTGGCCATGTACAATCATGCTTCCATAGTGGCAATACATCAAGTTCTCCAGAGGGCAGTGTGATGTCCACACCAAGACATGTCAGGCCATGACCTCATGGTCCTGGGCATTCCTGTGGAGGACATAGTCTCAGCTGACAGCAGTCACCCTCAGGTAGTAGCCCCACTTCTGACCTTGGGCATGGAGGTGCCACGCCAGTGCAACTCATGACAGAGCCAGTGTCCATGTTTAGCGGCAGAGGCAGTGAACTCTTAGCTCTACCATGCATGACTTAAAGCTGTCCAACATACAGACACGTAAGGCTAGCACAGAGCTTGACTGTGTTCATGCAGACACTCACACACCACTGTCACAATCAGGTCACCTACAGACACACATGCTACATTTCCATGGTCCATCTTGCCTGCTTCCCTTCCTGAGTTGCACACATGCTTGCCAACCTACTGGGTCAGCCTAGGCCTCCTGTACTCCCACAAAACAACCCGTGCAAGTGATGATACCTGTGCCACATCCCTGTCATCCTTGTCATTGATGCAGGGGAATAAAAGCTGTGTCTGATACACAGGGTAACTATATAAATTACTATGTATTTATTTCATCCATTGTTTCCTTTGACATGCCACTTGTACTGGTCACTGTCAGATATTGTATGCTGGCATTTGTAATGAGCAAACTACATTATTTTGTATACATTACATTGGATGATGTTGTAATAGCTGTATACTTACACAATGAAAGGTGTCTCCTAGAACTGTTTGTGTTTCAGTTTCAGGATTGTGTAGGACACACCTATGGGTACACAGGTACAATAAACCCATAAACATCAGAACACAGGATGGAATGCCAGCACAGATGAAAAATGTATTCAGAAAGGTAAAGCAGTATAGATGTGTGGCTCTATAGATTCATATATGTGTAACAGGCTAACAAGAACAATGGCTTCTTTCAGCCTAGTCATGCATCCCTAATCTCTGACAAGGTCTGATACCCTTAATAAGTGTAAGCAGGGTTTAGGGAGCTGAGACATTACAAGCTGTGGCATGGGAGATGAACCATCTACAATTTCCCTGTGTCCATTAGATACGTGTCTTAAACCAGTTATAATTGTCTTGTTCTGCATCCCATTGTGTAACTTGCACATGATGTGCATGCTTCACATAGACTGGGAGCCTGTTACATAGAGGGTGTACTCTCTTGGTTACATATCCATCTCTCCAGCATGCCCTATTTATACCACAGTCAAGGTGTAGGTGTGCATAACAAGTAATTCTAGTGCTAGTCCTTTACTGGATATGCAGAAGGTACACAGTGGGATCTGACACCTCCCTGTATAGCAGCCATACACCTCCCTTCCAAAGCATGTAGGAGACAGAATACACAGTCACAGCCTTGGCAAGGTTTGCATAGGACATGTTATGTACACTATGTATTGGTTTAGTGTGGAACCTCTGTGGCTGTTTGTCAGATATGCCTGTGTAGTTACATACCAAAGGTGGCATTTCACTTAATGATAGGTGTGACGAATGCCAAATACAGTGTAAAAAAGACATTCTGGGATTTACACACCATACCTTTCTCTATAGGTTGTGCAGCATGGAATGAATCCCCACATCTTACAGACACATGAAAGTCAAAGGCTAGATCACTCTGTGTCCATAAGTCCCTGACTACCATGTCAACTGTTGGAGGTGCGCGGACACTATGATATTTACCAGGGAAGGATGACTTTCCAAAGGATAGTATTGTGCACTCCTTGGCATTTAGTAATTGTCAATGGCAACAACTGAATGTGTGTGTCAGCCCATCCTGGATAACTGTTGGTCCTGTGTGGTTTTCAGTGACAGCTCCTAATTTGCAATCATCTGCAAATGTAGTTAGTCTGAGGTAACTGACAGTGGCCATGACTGTAGAGAAGGAAATGGCTAGGGGATAGTCCCAGGAATGATTTGTAGGGAAGTCCACTGGTGACTGGGCTTATTGTAGTGGTGGACTACCCAATGCTATTGTCCTGGATAATGACTGTCAGACACTTGGTGATCCACTGGCTTACATTCTAGTTTGTAAATAACCTCTACAGTTTTTCAGCAATGCCCGATGGCCTAATATTATCAAATGCCTTGGCAGACCATGGTAGGTGGAGTGAGTCATTTTCCCCTTATCCATTGGATAGTTTAACAGTCGATGAGGTCCACTGGTTAGGGTAGGCATAATCTGCCCTTCACCAAAACAAACTGGGTCTGGTCCAGTGTCTGTAGGTGTACTACATTGTTACTGATCATTTCTATGATAATTCTTTACATGGCTTTAAATATCAGACTACTGGGACATCTGGGGACAGTGCTTGTTATTGCATGCTAGTTGTCCTGCGTGCAACTCAGTACTGCAGTCAATTCCTTCATGGTGTCCAAGAAAATAGTCATCCAAGGTGTCTGTGTCTGTATAGAGGACAGGTGAACAATGGAGGGGAAAGTAATAAGGGCACCCTATGAAGGTAAGGAGGGAGTTTTTACACTGTTATTCTGCAGTTGGACACTTCTGAAGCAGTGTGTATTGAAATGACACAACTATCTTGTGAAGAATGCTGAAAAGAGGGGAGTCCCCTAAATTGCTGGTGCCTGGAAACTACTACTGCTGGTCTCACCACAACCACTCTCTCCTGGGATACTATGCTCCTATACTTTTTCTCTCACCAGAAGAAAAACATCAGTACCAAGCTCAAGATGAGAAGTAGGCCACAGCCTGTGTGTTCATCCACATAGTTGTCCCATGTCATGCAAGGCTCCTTAGGCTTGACATACCCTTTTCTAGGTAGATGCCTTGATTAACAACCAGAGCAATCATTTGAGTTTGCATGTATTATGCCTTGTGTCCTGGGGTTGTTAGGATTTAACTAGGGTACTGACCACATGGTGTTTAGGAGCACAGTGGCAGCGTCACAATATAATGTTCAATGTTAGGTGACATAGATGTTCAAAGTTGCTTGAGCAAGCACCCCAGCAGCAGTGATCCATGCTAGGTGACAATTTCACAGCAATTCATCCAACCTGACCTACAACAGCTTAATGGTGGACATGAATCTGAGACCTACTGCAGAGGAGTGGCCACCTTTGTCCAAAGAGTGTCTACCTCCAGCATGTCTTAGGTATGCCATACTGTACATTTCTGTTAGTGGGACACAAGTTTGTGTTCCCAGATTATGTCACACTGCATCCAGTTTGCTGTCTGGCTGTTTGACAGAGATTGCAGAGTTGCAAGGCCAAAGTTATGACTGCAAAGGTGAACAAATTCTCTGTGCATGCACGGACATCCACATCTTCACTTCAAGGAGAGCCTACAGACAGTGTGTTTGATGCTGTCAACTCCAAGGGTATAGCAGCATGACCCTAACCTTTCTTGAGTTGTACACTGTCATATTTGTAGGTATGATATTCTGACCATGCCTAATAACAGGACTATGGTTAATGCAAAGGCCACATGCCTGTCAAATCATTGTACTCACTCAACCATGTTATGGCACACTGTCAGGTGCTATTTTACCTTAGGAGAACTATATAAAGGTGATAACATCACAGGATCACAGGAGGTTACTAGACTAATGGCCCTGGGGCTCTTACAAGCCTAGCTAAGAGTTTATCCCCAGAAAGAAACATCAGTCATCACCTGTTGCCCCTGTCAATAAGGGACACAGGTGGAGCCTCTGGGACAAATTTGTGCTTTCCCATTTGCTCAGCAAGGTTGTGCTTGAAGAGGGTAAGCGAGTTGCTCTGTTTGACGTGTATGGGAAGTCTGTTCCAGAGACAGGGCAGCCTCTGGGAGACAAACCTGTCTCTCCAGCAGGTTTTGTTGATGTCGCATATTAGATTCAGGCCTTTTGAGCAGGTAGTGTGTGAAGAGTTAGGTTTATGGATATGGAGCATCTCTAGTAGGACCGGTCTGAGATTGCCTTGTAGACGAGACATAGATCACCCCTGAGCAATCTGTATGATACTGAGTATAGTGATAGTGATATGAGCCTGTCTACATAGGACAGGTGTAAGAGGCCATGGATTCTCTTTGTGAGGTATTTCAGTGGCCTTCCCAGTTGATGCAGATGTTTGGAGAGTTATATCCCAAATGGGGTATTATACTCAATTATTGGTCTAATGAGGGAGAAGTATAACAAGGTAATAACCTTCTTTTTTCTGGATGCAATTCCTTTACTTATGAGATGAACCAAATAAAAGGCTTTTCTGACCACTACCGCTACATGATGGTCGAATGTGAGGTTGTTGTCAAACAGAGTACCCAGGTCTCTCACCACAGGTTGTGTGGTTAGGGGATTGTCGTTGGTGTGGTAATTGGTAGGGGTCATCTTTTTGCCAAATGGTATGATGATACTTTTTTTGCATTTAACTTGAGGCCATGACTTTGGCACCAGTCACTAGTTGCTGTGAGACCCTGCTGCAGTATGTTGACATCATATGGGGAGTCAATGACAGCACACAACTTACAGTTATCTGCAAACTTGGTCAGCAGCTTACAGTTATCTTCAAACTTGGTCAGCCACAGGCCTTTTATTTTTGCCTGGACCTCTGAGAAATAGATGCTAAACAGTAGGGTCCAGGACAGATCCCTGGGGAACTCTACTAGTGACAGGTCTGCTATCAGAGGTGGAGGTGCCTATTTTGACATTGAGGGTCCTGTCAGTAAGCCAGTTGGCCACCCATCTGATGAGATAGAGATTTATGCCAAGTTGTGTTAGCTTTTCGATGATGCCCGAGTGGGGGATTGTGTCAAAGGCCTTGACCAAGTCAAGGTAAGCTGTATGCACTGACTTTCCCTCATTCAAGGCCTTGGTGACAGTCTCAAAGAAGTCAACCAGGTTCAACAGGCAAGATCTGCCCTTGACAAATCCAAACTGGGTGGGGTCAAGTGCTTGGAGAATGCCTATGTCCTTGTTTATGAAATCCATAATAATACACTCCATGGCTTTAAAGATCAGACTTGTCAAGCTAATGGGGCAATAGTTTCCACGGTCAGTAGTGGCACCACCATTGTGCAAGGGGATTACATGTTACATGTCAGCATCTGTCAAGGCACTGCCTAATTCTGGCCTGCTGTGATGTATACACAAGCATGACTCTATTGCTAATGGCATTATCAATACCTGTTGAAAAGATCTGGAAAGCGTCCCCACCTCACTACTCCTATGCCACACAAACACAATGTGTGAGAGTTGTAACTGTATTACAAGCCTTGATTCCATGGTGTCTCACACACCACTCAATACATATGACAATAAGCAGTTTACCAACATGCACAAATCACCTCCTACTCCACCCACACCCACATCACACACACCTGCATATGTGGAGCTCCTTACCAGACACATACGCAAACAGCAGACACATCAGAATCCCAAATGCAAGCTCACTACACATAGCCATACCTCTGCAGAACTCAGTACACATAATAGCTAATGCACCACTGTCTCACCGGTGAAACACCTGAGGCAAAATAGAAAACCAAACCTGTTATTCATAGGTGATTGCCTTATAAAACACATTGATGTCCCTCTCACCAGGCAACATATGGGAAAGGTCACAATTAGCTACCTGTGAGATTCCAGGATACACCATAGCACACATGTATGCAAGTCTGTCAACATCAGGTAATTGTATGATGATGTCATAGTCCTGTTGGTGTATACAATTTGAGACATACCTCACTGGACTGTATGCAGAGACATGACTGAGCTTATGGACTCTTTGTCTCTTGCAGGTATGCTCATAGCCTTCAGCTGCATTTGACCTTCACCTAGGATGATGGCTGAATATACACGAAAAATGATTGAAGTCAATAATTAGCTTAGAGTGTGATGTCATTGTAAGGGGAACCACTACATGTCATCCTGGGATGATTTGCTTAACAGACCTTGATGCTTTGCTAGAGGTGGTCTTCACCTGTCACCGCTGGGATTTTATGTACTGGTCAAGGTTGTTGACATCCCCATAGTGCATCTTATAGGTGGTGTCTCAAGGGAAATTTTTCCAATGAGAAAATGCCATCTTCAACAACATCATGGTTATGCTGCTACACGCTAGGAATGCCAACACTAAACTTCACTCACTGGAAGGTGTCCCCACCTTGGAATATGCAGACATTTGCACAGACACCTGAGTCAAGGCTATGGACAGCACCACAGCCATACCAGGCTACATGTCCTTCCACATGTTCAGACCTCAAACTGACAGTGTACAAGGTAATGCAGGTGGTGTATACATACTTATCAAAGATAGATACACATCCAGATTGGTTAAAGAGTGTGATGCCCTGGAGACACTGCAGGTGCTATTCACTGCTGGAAGGGCACCTAATCAAGCCATTGGCAGCTATAGGAGCAATTTCATGAATCAGGACAGCTGTTGTGCTTATTTGAATCTACTTGTGTCTGTCAAGATGCATCACAACACCATGGTTTGGGGTGACTTTAACTACCCACCATTTGTGTTGGTCACTCATGCTCAAACTCACTTGCCCAAAGGTTAGTCCACGTCCTTAACTACAATGCCCTGAACCAGTGCTGTGACATCCCCACAAGGGGAAAAGATGGACTGCATCAGGTGCTTACCAACATGGGTGACCATTGTACCTCCACTGTGAAGTCCTCCCTGGTAAGATCTGACCACAAATAAGTGTCATTAAAAGTATTACACCTGAACCCCCCCTTGCAACAATTACAGTAATAAACTTCTACCAAGCAAACTGTAACCTCCTGTGGGATGGTATAAATAGCTTGACTGCACCTCCCCCCTCAGATGGAACAGGCAACTATGCTGAGCTCTACACCAGTAATTTATGCAAGCACCTGTATAACTGCATAGCCTCTGCAGTACCTGACGGGAGGAAAACAAGCTCCTCATGGGACAGCAAACCTGCCTGGTGGACAAGTGCCATTATCAGGCTGGACAAAAAGAGCTGAAATTGCTGTGTGACAGGTGGAGTGAGAGACCCACCCTAAAATAGAAGCACACCATCCTCAGCTAAAACAAACAAATAGTGTTGTTGTGACATCCTGCAAAAGAAAGCATGTGACAAAATTAGCCTCCTGCACAAAGGATGACCACAAGGCATAGTGTAGTTACATGTGTAACCTAAGAGGATGAACTTGTATTTAATGACACCTCATATAATGAGCCTGTAAACATAGCTAACCTGTTGTCCGACAGGTTCTGTGACAACTTCACTCCCTTATCCCTACCACACATACCACATGACATCCCTAAAACATGTCCCATACCTTCTATATCTACACAGTGGGTTGTAACAGGCCTCTCTAAGGAGGAAACACAGCATCTATTGGACTAGCTAACATCCCAGGCTGTGTTATACATGGGCTCCAAAAAATATGGCACTGTAGCAGCAATCAAAATTGATTGCCGCTTCAGTGCCATATTTTTTGAGTTGTAATTGCTCTTGTGTTTTTTCTTGGTATCCTACATGGGATCCAACAAGGATTACTAACACCATAGTGAACTTCTTGCAATCATAGTGTAATTACTGGCTGCATCCCAGCTGACTGGAAAATGGCAACTGTAATCCCCTTGCACATAGGTGGTGCATCCACTGACCACAGGAACTATAGACCTATTAGCCTGAGTAGCCATATCTGTAAGCCTATGGGGCAAACCATCATGGACCTGATCATGGACCTGATCAGCAAAGATATATGTAATCTACAAAGAGTTGACACTACACAGTCTGGATTTCTGAAAGGAAGATTATGCCTGTTAAACCTAGTGGACATATATGAGGTGGTCACCAAGGACCTGGATGAGGGGACATCTGTGCATACAACCCCATGGACATAGCCTAGCTATGTGACATTATCCCCCACTCAGGCATCATTTACAAAAATCACCGAAGTAAGCAACAGTAATATGATTAGAGGGGTTACTAAGGGGTTCTCTGATAGAACTCATACTCAAAATAGGGGAATCTACCTCCAATAGCTGATCTGTAACCAGAAGTGTTCCACAGGGCTCAGTCCTGGGTCCTCTACTGCTTGGAATCCATCTATCCGAAGTGCAAGCACAAAATGAATGCCTGTGGCTGACAAGGTTGACTGATGCATGCAAACTGTGAATGGTCATAGAATCTCCCAGTTATGTCAATGTCCTACAAGAAGGTCTTCATGAACAAATGCTTGTTGACATACTCATGGCCATAAACTCCATGCAAATATGTATGTAGTGTCATTTCCATCAATAACACCAATGTTCCTGGTAAGTAGCAAATCACTGTAAGGACATTAACCTGGTATGTGACATTACTAATACATGCTTGTGGGAGAGAGATAGGTCTAGCAGACTTTAACAAACTTTTGAAACAGACTCCCACCTAATGCCAAACATAGCACCTCATTGGTCTCCTTCAGATGCAATATGTATGATTGGCTAGGTGACCGTCATTTCACCACAGGGCTTCTATGTTCCTCGTGGATAGGGGCAATATGTGCTGATTGTGTAAATAAGGGTAAGAACTTGGCCAGGACTGCAAGGGCCTTAGGTCCATTAGGCTAGTAAATTCCAGTGATCCTACAATCCCATACACTAATGTAAAATGTTCTAACTTACACATACACACACACACACACACACACACACACACACACACACACACACACACACGTGGCTACAGTCTGAATAATGCCACTGCTAAGTAATGCTTACAAAGCACTGCATAGCACACATATATTCTAAGTTAGCTGCAATTAAATTAGAACCTCCTCCATCTCTAATGGTACACACTACAGATCATACTACCTAATGCATGTGCCACAGTTCAAGTCTGTTATGCATCTTTTTTTAGGTAATCTTATGCTAGATGACATCAGCAGGCCTTGTTGTGGTCAGGAATTTGGAAGCCTGAGTCACCTGCTATAACCAAAATACTGGAAAACCCTACATCTTTCTAACTCAATGTGGTGATCATATTTATTTTGTAGGGAGATGAACACACACACACACACACACACACACACACACACACACACACACACACACACACACACACACACACACACACACACCAAGAGGCCTTGAATGAGATTAGAACCCCTATCTATCTAGTTTTATACACTACACATCACAGTACGTATCATACGTGCCATGGCTGAAGTCTGACATTTAAATGGGAGTTGGTAGTCTTAAGGTACATGATATCAGCAAGCCATGTGGAAGACAGGAGTTTGGAGGCTGGCATCAACTGCAAGGGCCAAAAAGTGTAGAACCATTGCAGTTTGGCAGTCAGTGAGGGGTTCTCATTAGTTTTGCAGGGAGATGCACACACACAAACACACAAAGTGGCCTGGTGTGAGGTTACAGCCCCTGTTTCACTAGCCTTACACACTACATATTACTTTACTTATTGCAAGGACCACCACTAAAGTCCATCATTAAAATGGCAGTTAGTAGTCTTAAGGTTAATGACATCAGCAGGCCTTGTGGAAGACAGGAGATTGGAGGCTGGCATCAACTGCAAGGGCCAAAGAGTGCAAACCCACTGCATTGTGAAAGTCAATAAGGAATTTTAATTTGTTTGGGAGGGACATACACACACATGAACACAGCAAGTTGCCTCAAGTGACATTAGAGCCCCTACCTATCTAGTGTTACACACTACAGATCACAGTAGTTATCACACATGCCACAGCTGAAGTCTGCTTTGCATATGTCTCCAGGTGAACTGCTTGTGGAGTACATAAACTAGACTTGTGTTGAACAGCGTGTGTGGCCTGCAGAGTGACATTGCTTCTTACTGTTATCTGCATCTAGTAGCCTAACAGTCAGATAACTGTTTCTTATCCTAGCTATGTGGCTACAGTAGCCATTTTGCCCATATATGGCTGTTTGCATTTGGCTGGGCAAGCCTGTGGGCAGGAACAATGTGCCCTGTCCATGTGTATGTAGACAACATTATACATTATACCACCTGCTCACCTGTTGCTGTATGTGTGGTGACATCCATCAGGCACAGAGATCTGTAGGTAAGTGCATTATGTGCTGTTGAGCCCTTACTTTGGATCCTTTGAGTCACATTATATATATATGTGTCATAGTGCAGCTTTACTTATCATTACCAGGTATATAGGACAATACAGACATGCACAAACATATAAACATATATATTTATGTATATAACAGGGACATATATATATATATATATATATATATATATATATATATATATATATATATATAGAGAGAGAGAGAGAGAGAGAGAGGTGCCTGTGTGTGCATATGATATATTTGTGTTATGTAGATATATGAGGAGAGACAAAGATGTATGTGTTGATATATATATATATATATATATATATATATATATATATATATATATATATATATATATATATGTGTGTGTGTGTGTGTGTGTGTGTGTGTGTGTGTGTGTGTGTGTCCAAATATTATTTAGGGTGAGCAGGTTGAACACTGATGATTTGAAGTGTAAGGAAGAAATTATGGACTGTGCCCAAGAATTTAAAGATGGGGTTATCAGAAAGGTATGATTAATGAAATTATAGAATATACACTTAAGAAAAGGGAGAGTACAGCAAAGCCATATTTTAGCAATAGAGTGGTAGATTCCAGTCATATGCAAACTGACAGTAAAAAGAATGAAGTAAGATATGTGGTAACATTTAACAGTAGAACAGCTGATGTTAAAATATTATAAGTAGATATTGATATATTTTAAAAGTGATATCAAATCTTGAACATATAATTTCTGATACACCTAAATTTGCCTATAGAAATTGTAGGAATTTAAAACAAATACTGTGTTATAAAGTTAGGTAAATAAGCAGTTGCCTGATTTAAGGTATGGCACGTTCCCACATTACAACTGTAGTTGCTGTAAGCATATATATATATATATATATATATATATATATATATATATATATATAAATGGTAGTATATTTATACATCCTATAACATTTAAAAAACATGTATTAGCCAGCCTCTCATGTCCTCAGGCAAGGTACTAAGGGCTTGTTACCTCATCAAAAAGTCTGCCATTCAAAAGTGGTGACATAATACAATAATACACACTCATCCACCTATGAAAATAAGTGCTTTACTCAGCAATATAATCACAAACACTTTCATCTGCCTTGCATGTATGGTAAGGAAGCATTTTTCTGTAAGCTTCAGGTGTGGACTTAAAACATTCCAATAAACATTGTTTTACTTTGTCATAGTTTAAACAATCAACATCAGAAAATTTAGTAACAGCAGTTACAGCTTTACCAAGGAGTAAGGGAGTCAGGAACCATAGCCAGAGCCCTTGGTCAAGATTATACTGTTTACATACTCTTTCAAATATATGAATAAAACTATCATAATTATCACCCTCTGTAAACTGTGGAAGAAATTCACTGACCTTTATTTCTTCTGGGTTTGGTTATTCCATTTCTCATTATCTCCATGGCCCTGAGAAAGAGTCAATATCTCCCTCTCATGTTGATGCTGCTTCTCATTTTCTTTAGCCTCCAATCACAGCAGTCTCTCATTTTCTTTGACCTTCAAACACTGCTGTCTCTCTGCCAATTTTAATTCCATATCTTTTTCCTGCTGCAGTCTTTCTGCTGATTCAGTTCTAAGTGTTTGGCCTCCAGTTCAAGATACTTTAACTCCAGACAGATTTGTAAATCCTCTGAGGAAAAGGTGAACTGTCCTGTTTCTGAGGGCTGCACATCCCCATCACCAGATTGGTTATCCTCCTGGCTGCTGGTCTGGGCTACAGCTGCGACTAAGGCTGAAACCATTTCCTGTTTAGTTAGGTTGACATGTGCCAGCCTTTTGCTTTCATGCACCTTAGCCAACTGGTTGTTTACCAACTTGCCATAATCCTCTGCTGACATCTTTGCCTGCTTTCCCTGACTAAACCAAACTAATAAAAAATAAATAAAACTGTTGTGCAAGTGAAATTCTGTATGTTTACCTTGTGACTGCTGAGAGTACACACACCTTTAGTGACAACTGCCTACAGGCTACAGAAGTTCAATTAATATCCACACCACTGCTCATCAGTATGTGACATCCCTTCTCTGGGCTAGTAATCAAGGAGCCTCAATCCTCACCACTGACACCAGTGAGGGACATTCACTTAGAACAAAAATAGGTACACATAGTATTGCCAGATGCATCTCTCTGCACAGACCACAATTTCTCTTAAGAGCACGCAGGGACCACAATCCCATCCTGGGGCTGGGTTGCCTCTCTCTCGCCAGGCTCCAAATAAGACTCCACAATGACCACAGCTGTAGAGTTGAGCTCTCAGATGAGTATTCCAAGCCAAGTCCTCCATCATTCCCTCTGTGAAACCAGTGGGTCCCCTCTCCAAGTAGCTGACACACACAAGGTCTTTGAGATTTGATTTTCACACACACTCACACACCTGGGAAAGTCTGGCACAGATTATCTGCTATGCCCCCACTGCCCAGACTATAAGGTAGATCCTGTCACCATAAAATTCCAAAACCACCTACTCTAAAGCTCTTACAAGGTTATCCAATTATACTAAGTAAAGTTAATAGTAAAACTAATGGTAGTGTTTGACGAATACAGCAAGGCTTTCAGGAGTGGCCACAATGTCACCAAATAAATATAAGTACTCTCAAAAGTTAAGATATTCTCTAAAAGACTAGGCACAATGAAAAGTTTAAATATATTTAATAATAAATAGTAAAAGAACATGAAAATACTAAATATCAACACAAGTGTTTCAATCAAAGAAAATATTAAAAACATAAATGGATAGAGTCACACAGATACAGAAAAACAGTACTTAACTAATCTCACTATATTTTCCTGTCTGAGCTAAAGAATTACCATTCCCCTGCTTACTTACAAAAGCAAGGCATGATGAAGTGGATAAGTGGTCCTTCTTTGTCAGGTTTTAAAAACAGACTGCTGAGAACTAAGTGACATCTCTTGCTAATATA
Organism: Protopterus annectens; assembly: GCF_019279795.1. Lineage (NCBI taxonomy): Eukaryota > Metazoa > Chordata > Ceratodontiformes > Protopteridae > Protopterus > Protopterus annectens. The sequence continues at coordinate 515,086,604 of NC_056737.1, read as the reverse complement.
TAAATATAATTTTAGTGCTGGCTATAGAATGATATCACATCTGTTCATCTTACTCTGGTTCCCACACAACCCCTTTTACTATAAACTGAACCAGAATCTAGCACATATGGGTCATAATACACACACACACACACACACACACACACACACACACACACACACACACACACACACACACACACACACACACACACACACACATAGAGTGTGCTAAGATGTGTTACAGCATCTGGAAGCAATAAAACCACTTCAAAAACTTCTACCTTTCCATGTTTGCAAGTAGTTCACCCCTAAGGACAATACAGTAGGATTCCTAGTCCTGGTTTTCCCAGACATTTTATCTCTTGCTGCAATCAGAATTGTGAGATATAATCTTTGTGGCCTAAACCTGGTCATTTAATTTTGGACTGTTTTTCAAAGCTAGTTGGCCTGAGATTAACCTCTTCTCTTACAGTATCCTCTGTTATAATATACTCATTTCAACAATTACAATACAGGTGTATTCCCTTTTTGTCCAGCAGGACCCACTGTTGGTACATTTTTTAACACAAGCAACTTTACAAATATATTTTCAACACAAGCATGTGTACAAATCAGTTTGCTATACAAATGACATATAATTCTTTACAAAATGCTAGCTAGCTATGCTGGCATATGTTACAAAGGCATTGCCTTACTTCTCCTGGCATAGGTGGCACTACCTTACATCATCACATCTTTTGTTATTACAGATTGTATTCACTAATTTGTTTACAGCACTTACACTGACTTATCATCATCATGGACTCTTTTTTTCTTATTTTCTATATTGGGTTGAGGAGTCACATCAGCTGTTTCCATTTCACATGATTGTATACCACTATTTTACCTTCTTCAACAGTCATGGCTGACTTTCACAAGTCTTGTCTGACAAAATCAATCCATCTTTTTGCTAGACATTCTAGTTTCCTCTTGCCTTCTTCTTGTCTGTACCAAATCTGCTTCACCGGGTTGTCTTCTGCTTTACTGTCCATGTACTCCAACCACCATAATCTGTTTTCCTTGACCTTCTCTGCAATTGGAGCTACTTGGGCCTCTGCTCTGATGTCCTCATTTCTTCCTTTGTCTCACAGTGTGCATCCTACCACCTGCCTCAGACACTTCATCTCCATCATCTCTAGCTTCCTCAACTGCTCTGCCTTCTTCTCTGCCTAGGTGTCTGTACCTTACAGTAACATTGGTCACAGTGCTGCTTTTTACACCTACTCTTTAGGTTTTTTGCCATTCTTCTGTTATGCACTTTCTTTCACACTCTGTTCCATTTGGCTGCATCTCCTCTAATTCTAGCTTTGACCTCCTCATTCAGACTTCCCTTCTCCTCAGCCACCTTTCCCAAATACTTGAAGCTGTTAATGTGTTCTACTATTTTCCCTTCTATCTCAGTTCTCAACTTCCTCTGATTTCCCTCATTTGTTGCCATTGCTGCGTCTTATCTGCAGCCAGTTTCATTTCACATGCCTTCAATTTTGCATTCCATTCTCTTATCCTCTTGTTTAGAGTCTACTTGTAATATCACATAGTCCACATACAGCCACTGTTTGTACTTGTGTCATCGAGTCCTTGCACGTAGCCTGCACTAATTCTACCACTGTTTCTGGGACTTCAAACTCTCACTGAACCACACAAATCAGCTTTTTTGGGACCTTGTCATATGTTTTCTACAAGTCTAGGAATGGCCAGTTGGACTCTTTCACTTCTCTATCTTCTTTTTAACTATCTGTCTTACTGTGAACATCAGATCGGTTGTGCTGCATTCTGATCTGAATCTGAACTACTCATCTCTTGCCATACTTTCTACTAGTCTAGGAATTCATTCATCAGTCACCCTTTCTAAAACTTTCATACAGTCTGACAGGTGTTTGATAAATCTATACTGTTTACAGCTGTAAATGTCTCCTTTGCTATTGTATACCAGCACCACAATGCTTATTCTTCAGTCTTGTGGGATACCCCTTTCACCTTGTGTTGCTATCTGTACCTTCAGGATCCATTTTTCCCCTAGCTCACCCAACGTCTTTTATCCTCTTTGTTAACCAACCAGTATACCTTCTTAGCTTGGTCTGCCTTTTCTATCTCCCACTGTTTCCTGCACTCTTTCCTTTTGATGAGGACTTCCTGGACTTCTATATTGTACCACCTTTCTGTATGCATCTTATTTCCATACCAGGGTCTCACACCAACTATACACTATTAAATGAAATTATAAATTATACAAAGGTCAATCTCCACTTTTGTTACCATCGCTAGTCTTTATTCAGTTTTGCTACCCATACACTAGCATATTACAGTTACTTGCATTGAACTTAAACTGTCATAAAGCTCACAGTTATTCAGTGTTTTAAATATTCTTTCGTACCATGTCACCTATATTGTTGCCATCTGGGAAGGCATACTTTTCTGTCTGTTCCGCTGCAATATTGTATAAATAAACATTCAATGGGACTGGTCCCAGAATCAAATTCTGTAACATACCTGTTTTTCACTCCTTTTTTAATTATACATTAATTTCGGGTTACCTTTATTTTATCGAATGGCCAATTCATCAACACTAACGTTGCAGACATGTCACATTACCGACAACTGGAAAGCTGAAGTTTCCCACATGGTAAGTGACCGTTTGGCCATCTACCTGAACTTTGCCCCTTACCCCCGAAGTAGTGCGTTCTCAGAGTTGGCATATTTATTAAGGGGTGGTGTGGGGGGCAAAGCCCCCCCACCTAGGGGAGTGGGGGGTGTAACCCCCCATATCAGTGGGTTTGTTTTACTTGTAGTTCCTGAAGTCGGGATGGCCAAATGGTTACTTACCATTCGGGAAACGTCAGCCTTCCAGTTGTTGGTAATGTGACGTGTTGGCAAAATTAGTGTCGGTGAAGTGGGCATTCAATAAACTGAAGGTAACCCATTCATTTCATGTACTGTTATCCTCTGTGTCCTGTTGCACTTGAAGATACCCTAACTTAGAAGTAGTTATCCTGTATGTCAGTAATTTCTGCAGCATTATACTTAAGAACAAACTGATAAAAACAACTCAGGTTACCAACTCCAAAAAACAGCTTGAACTCCAAAAAACCTCGCTTACAGCTCCCAAACACAGTAAATAACCGTGAATGAATATAAAAGTTGTTGATTTATACCAACTCCAAAAAACAGCTTATAAATCAACAACTTTTATATTCGTTCACGGTTATTTACTGTGTTTGGGAGCTGTAAGTGAGGTTTTTGGGAGTTCAAGCTGTTTTTTAGCATTATACTTAACATTTTGCTGAAATTTTGGAAAGCCAAATCCACAGGCCCACTCTTTTTTATTACATCGTTAATTCAGTGAACTAAATCTGCTAAAATAATTTGTTATGATGTTTGTGATGTAAATATATGCTGAAGGCATACCTGAGACAAAAAAATAAAAAAAGACTATAAAATAAAAATGCAACTGTTTGTTAATCCACATCATTTAATGTATGGCACAACATTGAAATAATAATGAAAAATATAATACCAATGCACTAACTCATTCAAATACATAACAATATTTGAATGACATCTTCCAATGTGCACTAGTAAAAAATGAACAATTTATGAGACAGAATTTTCCTGTGGTCTCCAAATATGTAGCAGTCCAGTCTCAAAACTTGCCATGAAAGTCATGGTGCTCTAGGAAAAAAAGTGGGGAAAACGTAAGACATCTGAATAATGGACACTGCTGGGCTTGAACAGGCAACTTGAAAGGATCCACTGGCCTTGTGGGACTAATCTGGTTAGCAAATGAATGAATGAATGCATAAAATGTACACAGAGTCCTCCCATCAGGTCTATATTAGAAGACCAAAGATCCGTTTGAATCTGAAAAGAGCAAGACATATTGCATGAATGACGGAAACAGTGAATGTCCAAAACTGGAAAAGTTGAAATGTCGATTTGTTATCGTTGGCCTGTCTGAGGTATATCTCTGTAAGGTAAGTGTGCGATAGTTACGGACCTTAGGGCTAGGGTGTGGGTTAAGGTAAGTGCATAGATAGGTAATGTATGTAAGGTTTAGTGTAGGGTTAGAAGTCGGGTTTTGTTAAGTGTATGTGTGTGGATTATTTCTTTTGTTTGTGTATATCTCAGTAGGGTAAGTGAGCGATAGTTACGGACCTTAGGATTAGGGTGCGGGTTAAGGTAAGTGCATAGATTGTAATGTATGTAAGGTTTAGTGTAGGGTTAGAAGTAAGGTTTGGTTAGTGTATGTATGTGATTTATTTATTATGTTTGGGTACGTAGTATGTAGCATGCGGTGGGGTTGGCCAACTATGACGATTCGAGATTTTAAATTTCACGGTTTAGGGGTTTCGGCATATTTGCAGTTCAGGCTATATGCGTCACTTTTGTAGTATTCGCTCAAAAGGGTTTTCGGGTTTATAATATAGACTCCTACCTTCATATAATGAGGGTTTGTATGAATATGAATTCCTACATCTAATAGGCTTCAGTTTTTCAGTTTTAACAGTGTTAATGCAAAATACAAAAAGCTAAATACAATAGATAAAAGAAAACTGGAGTCAGTAATGTATATACGTTATTGTTGGGGAGTTCAGGATGTTAAAAGTTATATGGGGCATAATCTTTATAATCTTCTTACAGACAGAAGAATATAATAGCCACAGCCAGCATATAAAACAGACTGTTCAGTGAAGTTAGTGAATACCTGGGGCAGTGTGCTGTTTCTGCAGAACTGCAATATTTATGACTTTAATAATCTAAACTTCCAGAGACAGCAGAAAACAGCAAAATAGAAACAGCCATACTCTCTGTATCAGAATAAGAGGAAAATAAGTAACACAGGTGAGCATTTGTTTCGCCAGAAAAAAAAAATTATAATTAATTGAACTGTTACCTCTTTCGCTCAGCAGTGTGACTATTTTTATTACAACATCAGAGAATCTTGAAAACACTCAAAAAATAAGGTCAGAGGAAAATAAATATATTTCACAGAAAATATATATAATGTAATGTTACAGCAGAAGCATGGGGTGCTACAGTAGGTGACCTTTTAATTTGTAGCCTTGGAAAAGCAAGTGAAGCACATAAATGGAGAAACTGAGTGTGTGCTATGAACTTGAACAGAAAAAAATGATTGAATTTCAGCGACTGCTTCCTCATCTCTTACTGTGTACTGACCAGAACAGTTTATTAATAAACCAGCAGTCCCATTATTGTCCCTCATTAAGGCAGTCACTGTTAAACCTCACTAATGAAGACAATATTTCTTCTTCCTCTAGTGTGAGCAATTATGCAAGTGTGTGTGTGTGTGTGTGTGTGTGTGTGTGTGTGTGTATGTGTGCATGTGTGCGTGCACATGATCCTCTTGACATGCTACTTAGAACAATTTTGAAAACAGGTGCAGCATTTTAATGTACAAAAGTTATTTCCAACAGTTTTGTTTTAACACCAAACTACAGATAGATAATTAAAACTATATTGATGATAACTAGAGTAATGAGCAACACAGTATGAAAGCAGTGAGGTTTTATCATATGAGAAATGATCCACTTCCCAGAACCAGATTTAGTAATGTCTAATGGTTATTCTTTTTATAATTTGTGAGGTGAAATGCAAAGCCTTAGTGCTTTCTTCTGCAGTCTCACATTGCAGTGAGTATTATCAGCAGCTACCACACAGGGTACAATGAAGATGCTATTAATGATAATCATTGTGACAACTGTTGCAAATGATTGATTGTTTTGGTCTTACACTGGAGTATACCACTGTAATGCATGTGTGTAGCATCAAACAAAATCAGCAAAAAAATGTTTAGTGCATGTGTGTGTGTGTGTGTGTGTGTATGTATAAATAACAGAATATATAAGGAAATGTTACTATCTTGCTTTGTGTATAAATGCTACACAGAATAAGAGAAGGAAATAATGGAGTACACAACGAGGAATGCGAATAATTAAGATGTATGCTACATAAATGAATAAACAGAATAACAAATTAATTAACTGCTGACCAAATCAGGCTATTTTGGCGTCTCTCTTTCTGTACTGTCTTTATTTTTAATCAGTTTTGATGTGGAGATGTGACTGATTAAACTCTTTAATCATACATTCATAGGTAGTTATTAGGTTTGCAGTCTAGGTGACCATTGGGAAGCTTAACCAAATATGCATGCATGCATGTGTATACATTGAAGTGACAACCCAACCCCATGTGCAAAATGAGAAAAAGAGGTTGAGGATGGATGGATACACACACACACACACACACACACACACACACACACATATATATATATATATATATGTGTGTGTGTGTGTGTGTGTGTGTATGGGTACAAGTCAGAATTGGAATGATTATATGAGCAAACACTTTTCTGACCTGAAAAGAACAGCAAGCACTTATATGAGTGAACATTCTTCTCTGTGGAGGTTTTTGCCTTGTCTATGAGATTGCAGTTCAGTGGTAAGGGAATTTGCCCTTACCTAGCTGTTGTGCAATCTCAGAGTTGGTATATACAATTAGCAGGGGGTGTTGGCAGGTGCAGGGGGCTTGCCACTCTTCAAAAAAAAAAAAATAGTTTTCAATTTTTAAAGTTTTGATCATTTTTAGATTCAATCTAAAATGATTGTGCTATCGGTGTTTGCTCTTATGAGCAGTGGAGGTTTGATACACACACACACACACACACAATTTTGTATTTTGTTCTGTTCCTTTAGCTGTATGACATCATTATAATGTTTATTGACATAGCAGCCTTTCAGTCACAGATTACATGGAAATAAATATTCTCTACTCTCCCCAATTCAAAATCAGTCTTTTTACACAGCTTCTGGTTTGAAAGTTGTGCCTACTTTCAAAAAAATCTGTTTCTGACTTAAAATATTGCTGCAGCCCTGGCTGTGAACCTCACTTGGATAAGAGCTAATCTCTATGTGGCAGTCACACAGTAATTCAGGTAATTTTTTACTTAATCCCAACTCCTGCATGCTATGGCAAGTACTCCAGGCCTGAACATTCAGGGGGGAGTGGATATGGGTGCAAAGACATTACCTGATTCCACAGGTGATATATCCTCATGGGCAATCTGGTTTCCTTGTAAGCAGATGACTCCCATGTGACTTCCTGTCTCAGGCAGGGATGCAGTGGTGGGAAACATAACTGTGAGACACATCCCTCAACCTGAACCTTTCCCTGGGACAGGTGAACAAGTAACAATTGTTCATGCTTCTCCCATCATGTGCCCAGTCCAACAACCAAACCTATTTCAGCTGTGACGTACTCAAAGCTCCATCCTTTTAATCCATAGTGATGACTACAGTTAAAATATCTTGGCCAGTATTGTAGCCAACTCTCTCCTTAAAGGAGATATAAAAAGGAGCCTTTCTGCCAACTTAAAGACTATGTACTGCATTCCAAACTTTATTTGTTCCGAGGCTACAGTTACTCTAAGTAAAGGCAAATTTATAGTCTAGACAAGATATGCTTTTTTGGTTTTGCTTTCTGTTGCTGTTTGTAACAGGCTACAGAAATGATTAATAATGCATATTCTTTATTCCCACATCTACTGCAGTGACCACTGCAGAATAACTCGCTTTCAAGCAAACTGACTCCCCATTGCCAACTACTCCTTTCAATAGAGGTATTCCCTAATTGGTAATCACAGCCACACTTGGTTTGCTGTACATCATTACAAGACTTTATATTGTCTACCATCCCAGAGCCATCTGCTACTTTCAGAACTCCTTTGTTTTGTTGTTAATTCCTAATTCTGAACTGACAACAGGTACAAGGCTTTCACATTTTCTGGCCTTAGTGTCATAATTGTAGACTGCCAACAGGTAGCAAGGTTCATCCTTTTACTGGCCTTAGTATGTACAACTAATTTCCCCACTTCATTAGCAGGTGATAGAACTCTGCTACCCATGTCTCTGAATTTTTATCTGCATTGTTATGAGAATGAGTAATGAATGTGTTTTAGTGTCTCATCCCAAACGGGAGTCTCCTGTTATGAGCATGCTTTGTATCCTTGCTACTACTGTATTCTCCTGTTCTATTGTGCTAATTCTGAGTGTTTTTTTATTTAATTCGTGTGTTCCCTTGCTCTGGATCAACATAAACCATTATGTTAAGAAATATATCTTGGAACTCAAAAAGGATAATTTATTATGTTGTACAAAATAACACTACATGATCCTTTTCCTTCAAGAATTGCACTGTGTAGTTCTTGATGCACAAAGTACTGCCTGACATTGGCAGATCACTAGAGGTTTCCACTATATGTCCTGGCTTGTTACACCTACCAGAGCATATAACAGGGTAAATAACAGCAAAGATGCATATCCATAATAAATACCCCATACTACATTTAATTTTGCAGTTATGTGCCTACCACAATATTATCAAGAAATAAATACGTTTTCCTACAAATCTGCATGTTTTCATGTCCTCAATATCCCATATTAATGGATTTAATCACCCTCCTACCATCTGCTGTGTTCTCAGACCCACAACAAAGCTGTACTGTAAGACATTCATCCCTGTCGCTTCACCTCTTGCTCACAAGCTGTCATCACCATAAAATTTCAATAATCAAATGCCTACCCAAAACCTACCACTTGCCATGTCATAGCACCATGCAGTCATTTGTAAATGTATTCTCCCACTGAATACTTTGTCATGCCCCTGGTGATAACAGTACCACACCCCTTCTCCCAAAGAAAAATGCACAATATGCTATGCTGAATCGCTTTGAGATCAAATCTTGTGAAAATAAACTGATGTATGATATTATATGCACTAATATATCCTTTAAGCAATTCTACAATAATAAAGGGTAAGTCTGCAGTGTAAATACTGAATAGGACTCACTACTCTGGCAACAATATGCACTCTGCATAGCAGATAGGACTAGGGTGTCATATGACATTTCTGTAGAATGCAGCCCTGCCACTTTCCTGGTCACCTTGTATAAGCTCTATAGTTCCTCACAGCTATTACCTGCATTAATGCAGGCTGCAGGATCTGGATGACTGTGGAGTGTCCCATGATGTTTTGGTGTACCTCTATCAACTGGTCTCCCTCTGCTGCTGTGCCCATGTATCTTGATGATCAACAACAGACTGGACATTTGAATACTCTTTGCTGATAAGATCTATGATGCATTCTGCAGAAAGATGAAGTTGCTTTGGTTTTCAAAGTGAAAGCAGTGTGTCTCTGAAACAGGACCAAACAAGACCCTTGTTACTATCCACCACATAAGCTCCCTTATGCAATGCATGATAGCATAACTACATATCTTCTGTCATGTGTTGTTATAACATGTACATAAATCCCTTCTATTTAGCATAACATGTACATGTGGTTTACTATCATTTTGTCGATCACAATTCATGGGATTGACAAAATCTCGAATTTTGCTGTCACTGACTCATTAAGTTGACAAAGAATATTTCAGAACTGTCAACAGTGAATGCAGTACAGCATTCGTTGTTGTTAGTTCTGACATTTCAATGCAACTCGAACTATAGTGGCGATCGGGAAATTTACACTTTTCCTCACTATAGTGCGATCCCGGAGATAGTATATTTAAGTAGCAGGGGGTGTGGGGGGTGCAGGAGGGCTTGACCCCCTGCAAGCATGTTATTTACTGTGTCACACACAGTAATAGTGTCCCCGGAAGTGTGGTGACTGTTTGAAAATGTCGAAGTCAACATTTACAGTTAACACACTTCGATTTTATTGTCGTTTGTTGTTAGTTTCGAGGTTTTGCCTTGACATAACCATGTTTCACTGTTGTGCGATCCGGTTAAATGATAGTAAACCGTACATATATCTCATCTATCATACAATGCATTATAGCATGTACATGAATCCCTTCTGTTAAGCAGTGCTTTTTATAATGTACATACATCTGTTTTATCATACAATGCATTATATATAACATGCACATGAATTTGTTCTGTCATATAGTGCATTATAACGTCTCTTCAGTTATTTAGTGTATCATAACACGTACATAAATCTCATCTGCTGTACAGTACATTATAGCATGTGCATGAATCCCTTCTGTTATGCATTGCTTTATATAATGTACATAAATCTCTTTTGTCATGCAGCTTATTATAACGTCATAAATCTCTTCTGTCAAACAGTGAATTATAACATGTACATAAATTTCTTCAGTCATATTGTGAATTATAACATTCACATGAATCCATTCTATTATTTAGAGCATTAAAACATGTACATAAAGATCATCTGTCATACAATGCATTATTGCATGTACATGAATTAATTCTGTTATGTAGTGCTTTATAATGTACAGTAGAGAGTTGATTATCCAAACTAATTGGGACCTAGGGTAGTTTGGATAATCAAACATATAATTGAACCAGATCAAATACTTCTAAAATCTTGTTTTTTCTGTATGCAGGGAATATACTTTTCAACCATTCAGTGATTCCAGTGGATGATAAAGAATATTTTTCACACACTCGCAGGCTGCAAGCTCAAAAAACACACACAAACAAATGCATATAATGTTTATATATTCAGACTTTATAGCTTTTCCTACCTGATAACTTTGGAAGGCTGCATTCAGATAATTGACGTTTTAGATTATTAACATTCAGATAATTGACTCTCTATTGTACATACATCTCTTTTGTCATACAGTGCATTATAACATGTACATAAATCTCATTTGTCATACAATGCATTATAGCATGCACATGAATTCCTTTTGCTATACAGTGCTTTATAATGTACATACATATCTTTTGTCATACAGTGCATTATAACATGTACATAAATCGCTTCAGTCATATAGTGCATTATAACATTTACATGAACCCATTATGTTATTTAGAGCATTAAAACTTGTGCATAAAGCTCATTGGTTATACAATGCATTATAATGTTCATGAATCCCTTCTGTTGTGCAATGTATTATAATGTGTAAGAATGTGTTCTGTTATGAGTAAGTGGATACTTGACTGCATGTATCAAGTTTTCATATTATAATGCTCATAGGATAAAATGTCTTATTAAATATTATTCAATATGTATTACCTTTGTATTGATGGGGTCTCTAAATTGTAATCATCGATGTAACCCAAAAAGCAAAGACATGTATTCCTTAAAGGATCATATGTTGATAAAAGGAAATAGGAAATGCTTTTAAGTATGTAGGGGAGGAAAAAAGAATTGGTAATTCAGATAAAAGATAACTGAGGGGGCACAGCACAGAGCAGCCATTATGGTTGATTTCTAATGACCATTCACTATGGAGGACAGTGAACTTGGTGTGACTGTAACAACCACATTAAGTGTGCTAAAAAGTGAATCTTATTCATGGGGCAGCATGTGTTTACTAGGATGGTATCAGAAGAGAGAATCATTTGAAGGAAACAGAATCAATGTAAAGATATATGAGGAAATTATGTGTATTGCCTGAAGGTCATGTCCAGCTTATTAGTAAATTTATAAATTTTCAGTTAGTTTGGCATTAAATGACCAAAGGATGGCAGATAATTATTTCTTCAATATTCCTCCTTCGTTGCTTACTAAGAATCCTCACCTTTCCTACTATGGCAATCGTGCCCAAGAATATGACCAATGTGGAAGCATGTATCCAGGCAGCCATCAGAGGGGATATGCTTAAAACCTGTATTTTTATCTTATTTAGGTCTTATAAACCTATTGGGTGTGGAAATAGACACCAATATGAGATCTGACATCCACGTCTCTCAATTAATTAAAAAAATCCACAAAAAATTAGGTGCACTATATAGGAACAAGCAGTATTTCACAAAAAACACAAGAATACCTACTGCCCAAAGTCATTTGACCTCAACCCTTCTTTATGCATCACCTATGCATCACCTATCCTTATTAACCTCATGAAAACTGAACTGGCAAAGCTAGAATCCTGTTACAATAAAATAGGTATGCAGCACACACTATTTTCAGATCTTATCACATGCTCTGCTCTAAAAAAATTAAACTGGTTAGAACTTCCCCAACTTTTACATCTGTCCCAGCTTAACATGGCTTACAGAATTTGTTATCATTCTGCAAAAGCTCCATCACTACAAGGCCTATTCGAGCCTTATTCCTGTAGTAGAATACTGTGTTCCAACAACAAGCCCCTCTCAGTGATCTCAGTAGCACATAATAGTGCTGGTGAATCCACCTACTCTCATTATATTGCCAATATCTGGAGTTCTCTACCTGCTAATAGCACATCTAGTACTATTATAACCAAATTTAAACAAACGCTAAAAACACACCTTATCAGTAAATGGCTCTGGCCTTGCTCTACCCCTGACTAATAATTTCCCATTCCTCTTAATCTTTCTTCATCCTAATGCTACTATCCTTGATTTAACTGTTGATTCTCTATCATTGTTACTATTAACACATATGTATCCACTCACATGGGAACTCTCCAAACCAACACATTTTAAATATTAGTGCAGTTGAGTTTGTCTGTTTGTCATTGTATGAGCTTTGAGACAAAATATTTTTGGGATGTTGTATGTGACATGGTTTTTGGGATTGTTGTGCAAGTGTGGATGGGTGGTGTTTGGCTCTTGGAGTTATCAGTGGGAGTTGACTGTAGATGCACCTGGAGGTGTCACTCAGATGTAATGAGTTAAGCTCTGTTATTTGTATTTTGTACTTACATACATTTTTGTTTCTTATTGTATATGTCTGGAGTTTTTCTCCTCGGGTCTTTGCCCAATTGGACTAACCCAGTTAACAAATGTCAATATATAAATAAATAAGTAAATTTTAGGGCTATAGGACTTGGTGAGCTGTGGATGTAGTTTGAGCTGTCACATATTTCTACAGATGATCCTGCACCTTCATTCCTCTCCTTCCTTAGTCAGGTTCACCACTAACCAGACCATTATTCAGTCCTGGGTCACTAGGGACATAGTCAAGGCTTTTACCTTCCATGCCATGGGGCCACGTGAATGGCAGATATAAACAGGGATGATTGATGACTTCAGATCAAGGTAGAACTGAAAGAAGCAACTAAATAGGTGGGGTAGGTCAAACTGGGTAGAACTATATCTTGACATTGTCAAATTTCAGAGTAGTTATGTTGTTAAATAAATAACTGATCATACTTCACAGCACTTGATAATAAAGTATCTTGCTTCCATCTATAACAGACAATGGCATTATATCCTTTGTCCACCAGTTTACTACAACTGTACTGACAAAACATACATGTCTGACTGATGAAATCAAAAAGTGCAGTGTGTAGTCATTTATGTAAGCTTTTTTCCAAATGTATCAAATGAAGGAAGCAACTGTCTCTCCCTGACTCCCAATAAATACAGTGATACTGGAGACAGACAGAATGTGTGACAGACCAAATGCAACAAATACAGCCTAATGCAATCTAATTCATCTTGTTCACAAGGAGTCTATACCATATATTCGAAATTCCAAAATGTCGAACACCATATGTTCGAACTTGGAATTTCGAATTTTGAAAACATTGAACGCTCAAAATAGCAAATTTTTTCCCAGGAAAAAATTAGCTGTTCCGAGAAACATGCACCCAACACAAGCACACCAAAATAAATAAACCACACATACATTTAACAAAACCCAACCCCACACTAAACCAGACATACATTGCTAACTGTCCACTTACCTTAACCCGCAC